>NC_068361.1:64488035-64788035 GCF_020536995.1 Dreissena polymorpha
TGTCCAACAATGCGGACAAGCAAGATGCGATCCCCATCTCGACGTAATAAATTGGTTTCCTATTGATCTGTTTAGCTATACTTAATAACAGATTTGACACGACCATTGTTTCTAAATTAGACTATCCCAATGGGAGTATTGCTCTTTCAATTTCTATTTTCTCATGAATCGTTCTATCCCTCTGGGCACTATACGCCCGATCCAATACAATTCACGATACTATTTACAATCGAATCAAATAACTATGTCCGGTAAACCACTACAACATGTCTGTTCGAAGAACTCAAATATGCACGATTGATTTGTGTGTGGTCATTGTCTCGTATATTTTCATTAAATTTCCATTCTTCTTGTGTATTTCTGTTCTATATCTATAGATATATGGTCAATTATATCTAATAATGCAAAGTAAGCCACGAAATCTTGCGCAACGTAATTGATTTGCGTGTGATGCTGCTAAGAACTGCGCAGAAAAAGGCATTGCTTTCTCATAGATATAACTCTATCTTTCATCAACCACAACCACAATCAACGCCGTATATACTTTCAAAAAGATATTTCTTGTTACAAATAATCGGGGAATTTATTTACACAACCTTTGACGTTTTTTTTAAATTCTCAAATGACCATAATTAAATATTTATTCGAAACATACTTCCGAATTTAAATGTTAATGCGACGTGTGCGTCATCCGCATGGGAAGTGTGGGTATATCGATTGTTGTTTCTAAACATTTAAACATTTTTTATTATTTGTTTTACGGGAAATATTTTCAAAAAAATGAGTCGGGAATAAATGAAAATAAAATTAAAAAAAGTATGAAAAGTGAGCAGTCGACCAAAAAAATAAAAATAAAACTGACTAAACCGATTTTTATTTTATTTTTTGAAAATGTAAAAATCTCAGCAAATTTTACCTTACGTATACTTGAATTAACCTTAAGGTGTTTTATGCATCTCATTACACAGTTATAGAAAGCTTTTTTATAATAAAAGTAAACATACTTGTATAATATATGTATAGGTTAAAAGCACCTTTTTTCATGTAATATTTCTTTAATAGAGACTAACACGCCTAGGTGTTAGTGTAGTATAGTGATCGTAAACTTTTTGTTGAGTGTGCATCAATGTATGTTTATAACAAAATAGCATGCTTTTGACTTAAATAAATAAGACTGAAACACTTTTGACATTGTTTAATAGCTTTAAAAACCAACTTTCTAACTTTCATCCATGGGTGGATTATGCACATTAAAAACTAATTTTTATACAACCGACTTTGGAATTCATAGGTTTGGATACTATACGCATATTCTTGTGATTTTGACAGACATATTAACATCCGGACCCAATGTCATTTCTTCAGAAGCTGTGTTGCATATTTTTTTCTAAATATTGTAAATATATGGGTAGGTGAGTAATTTGATTATTGATGCAAGAAGCTGTGGTTCAGTCCTCATGTTAATCATAAAGTAACGTTCAGTATTACATCTTGGGCATTTTGAGATGTGGATATTTATCAATAAAAAATAAAAATATAATAGGATCTACATTTTAATGAATACGCATATTTATTAAACCTACCCAAAACTTTTTATAACATCGAATGTTATCGATGGTGTCACATCTGCATCATCTGCAAATACGCAAAATGGCTGCCAGGGGTTTGGACATTTTCCTTATCTTGTTGTATTTAAACCTTGTGAACAATCTATAGGTCCCATTTATCACCCAATCCTCATGTAACATGATCCGAACATTTGTCCCAATCATGTATTGGTTGAGTTTGAAATTGGGCAACACTCTAGGCCAAAGGTTAATTTTAAAAGCCTATGAACCCATTAAGGTCACTTAATTGACAATCTTCTTGAAACTTGGTCAAAACCATTTGTTTCCATGATTTTTAGCATTTGAAATTGGATCTCTAGTGGTCAGAATCTAGGTCACTTAGTCAAAAATATGCAAACGCTAGTGAATACTCTAGAGGTCACATGTATTGCCTTATGTTCATGAAAACTGGTTCGAACATTTGTCCAAATGATATTTTGAACAAGATCAGAACTGGGTCATGTCTGGTCAAAAATATTTTTTATAGTCTAATCAAGAAAAAGCTCGTGAACACCTCGAAAGTGCGTCATTTATTGCTCAATTGTTCAAAAAACCTGGGTCGCACAGTTGGTCCGAATTATATTTTGGCTCAGTTTGAAACTTTTAATGTGGATTTAAACACGGGGTCACTTGATCCAATTAAAGCAAAATATTGTGCCTAGTCCAATCTTCATGGGAACTTGCGTACAAACATGTGTTCCCAATGTACACTGAAGTGTAAAATTGCATTAAACATAAACAGTGCACTTGGTCAAAATAATAAAAAGCTTGATGAACTATCTAGATGAGACACAAAGTCTTAATGATATTTGTCAACATCCATGTATGCTCAATGATATCTAAACCAAGTTTGTACTGGGTCACATGAATGTCAAAATAAGGTAACCTAGGTCAATTGTTTATTAAGGTTCACCTGCAGGCCCTTGACTTATATGATTCCAGTGCAATTGAAAACACGACTACATGAGGAAACGGTATCTAGTATTTTTTCTGGTTATAGTAAAACCATTGACACTCTAGAAATCACATTTGTAACCCACTCATAATAAATTTGCTTGACCGCCAGTAATTGGGGCAGGTTCCGTTCATAGTTAAACCTTAAAACAATGCAGATGGGGCATTTCTTGGTCCAATTAGGATGAAACTTGCTAAGATTTTTTATGTTATAATATCTTGGCCAAGTTCGAAAAATGGTTCCCATCCAATGAAGAACATGGTTTCGAGGGGTTGGGGCAGTTTTCGTTTAAGGCTAAGTTGATATTTTGCAGGTTAAAATTGGGAAACGCTTCAATGGATGGCCGGCGTGCAACACGCCTATTACGCTTTTGCGCTCCTGATTATACCTGCTATAATATATATATATATATATAGATATTATATATATATATATATATATATATATATATATATATATATATATATATATATAAATTAATTCTATGTTTTCCTGGTGTAAGAACCCACCCAGGATGATTGCATTGATATGAAAATAGAATTATATCGCCCTTCACCATTTCCACCTGTAAAAAAGATAAAACCTATCTGCCCTAAATACTAATCTTCAAATTGTCTATGATGAATTATTTTTATATTTAGCTTGCACATAACATAAGAAATCAACAACGTTCAATTTTAACTTCAACATATAACCCATAATTGAAATATTTAAGTTAAAAAAGTCTCTTGGTGTACGGTGAATCTGAAAAGCTGCGTAGATTTGTTTAGTTTTCTTAGATCTCCTGGTGAGCTAACCATGTTGTCCTCATGTTTGTTTAAATATAATAAGAAAGCAGACACCTGCTTAGTTCTTTGTGATAAATCCTAGACTGAATATCGTGATCAAACAATTGTTTCCATTATCCTGGGGCGGCCTATGATATATGTTGAACGTAAGGGGCCCTTTAAACATCATGGTGGACCATGTAATAAACATGGTAGGCCATAGTCTTGACTGTGTTAATTTCCAAAGGGATATATAGCAAATGAACCAATTTGTCACACTTTTTTTAGTTTACAGATCTGCAGAAAATATTCTCATCAGTCTTTATTTCAAACGAAAATCGGTCTAACACCCATGGACAGATTTTTAAACAGCTTGGCCATAAAATGTACAAAATACTGTCACTTGGGATCAGGTATATGCCATAATTCAAGATATACATTCATATTTACCTTAGCGCTTACCATAATTGATTGTCCAGCATGGACAGAATCTCTAACTGACTGGTATAGATATTAATTTGCATTTGCCAGAGTGTCACGAAAATTGAGGTCCCGAGGGTCCAGGTCACAGCTTCGTTTTTGGACAGGTTTTTCTTTATTTGCTATCCCTTTCATTGTGCAATGTGTACATACAAAATTGTTTAAAATGCTTAGTTTAGAATAAACTTGTTTCTTGCAAATCATGTAGTTTTCAAGGAATGTATTGACGTGTTGTTACACTAACAGATAAACATTGAACATCTTTGGTATGGAATGATGAATATTCTTTCTTGTAATATATTAATTTGATGTCAAGTGTTTAATAGATAAAAAACAACATATTTCAAAGAAGGTTATTTATCATTCAAAGTAACAGGATTATTCCCATGGTAACTTCATTCACGTTTATGACGATGATGCAAGCCACCTTTTCAATATAATATCAGTAATCTTATAACAGCAGATTTTAAAAAGTATTAACCTGTTCATGCGTAAATAAAATAGATATCATTGTCAATGTGAACATGATAATATAACCAGAAGTGGTGTTACAGTTTATATGGCACAAATCATCTGAAACATGGTAATGTTTGAGCTTTTTATTTATGGTGTTTTGTATGTGTATATATGATAGCTTTTTATGGAGTTCATATGCTCAGTAGCAGGAAGATGCATTCAGATAATTAAATTGACGAAACCATCTCAAAAAGTCTCATAAAAATTTCCATACACTTAACCACAACTGACAGCTATAGACCCAAGGTTGGTTTTTATTTATTAATGAGATATTTCAGTGCATTAATCAACGATAGCTCTTGGCTGCTGGTGAGAAAAGATCAAAACATTTATTATTGCCATCCTATAATGCATACTTCATAATACATTTTATTATTTCCATTTCCCTTTATCCTGTATTTGTTTGATATATATGCGAACGCGATTTTGACTATTCCGGCGCTGACGTCGTTTCCTTGAAAAAAAACGACTTTAAGTTGTGACTTCTGTTTCGCGTATATGAGGTCTATGCTTAAACTGAAAGGACTGTAAAAGACGTTATGAAGCATTAAATTATTGGTAACCGTAGAAAATGACTTGTAAACTGCAGTTGGCTGACAGAAGCAGTAGATTAAGACTCGCAATTAATAACGACGTTTGTTTTACAAGAGACTTGGGATAAATTATAATAAGTTATTATATTCTGTAAAAGAAATAGATAATATTTTTGATCAGATTGTGCTTCAAATCGTCCAATTGTATAACTTGTCCATTGATGGAGGAATTCTAACATCACTTGGGGCACGTGTAGGTTACATTGAATTGTTTGAACCCCTCATAAATCATATATAGGTAAAGTGTTTCAGTCACACATAGAGGTTTATCATCTTAATTCACATTTTGCCAGCGTATGTGTTTTCCTGACTGACTAATTGTATCCTAAATTTGACAAATTCCATTGTACATGCACAAATACATGGAACACTAACTTATTAATATGGATTTCTTAGAAAGCGCACATTATTTATTTCAGTTTGTCTTTTGATAGACATATATTTATAGCAAATTTCTTGGTGTCTTGGTTTTATTTTATGAACTCCAAAATTAGAAACTTTTTACTAGTGTCATTCAATATAATTTAATACACTCCAAATATATGCGCAAGTCTTTAAATGACATACGTTCCCTAATACCATTGGATCAAGGTAACATATCAAGGTCTTACAAAGGTTAAATGTCAAGGTCATTTTTCTTTTTGTACAAACAATGTCTTGTCATAAATTAAAGAACAATTGATTATTTTATAGAATCGATCGAATGATAGCAAATGGTCTCATTATCTCCCCCCAAAATTTGAGTACCAAACATGCATATCTCTATAGGTGAGCAAGTGGTCAGAGCAATTGTGTAAATGAAAAAAAACACAAAAAAATGTCGAGACAATGTATGAAATAATTTGCTTATCCAATCGGGCAAGAAATATTGATCTTTCTCAAAATATTGGTTAACCAAAATGGAGATGTGTAGTGTATTTCTTTTGTAAAATAGTTGTATTACAATATATGTTGTCTGTTTAGGTTTGCGTTCTTACAATAAAATACAGGGAGTTTATCATTATTATGCCCCCCCCCCTTCGAAGAAGACGGAGTATATTGTTTTGCACATGTCGGTCGGTCTGTCGGTCCGTCCGTCTGTCGGTCCGTCCACCAAATGGTTTCCGGATGATAAGTCAAGGACGCTTTGGCCTAGGGTCATGAAACTTCATAGGTACATTTATGATGACTGGCAGATGACCCCTATTGATGTTCAGGTCACTATGTCAAAGGTGAGGGTCACGGTCAAGGCTACGTTTAAGGGGGGGGGCATATGTCTCCGACCGCAGAACACTTGTTCATATAAAGTATCACTGTCGATTACGTCGATGTAAGTTGGTTTATTGCTTGTGCTTAATAATTGCTTCATTAAATATTATAATAATATAATTATTTTTTATAATTGAGAACAATACACTACACTTAAATGTATAGGTCAGGACAAGTAAGATTATGTCTGGTTGTAAAGTTAACCATAATAATCCTATATTTTCCCCTCACACTGTAGAGAGATTGAATAATAAGTTACCCCACACATTCTGAACTGAGTGTACAATTTCTCCAAAATTAGTCTATAAATTTGCATAAAAGTACAAATATACACAGAAAGGTAACCATGTGCATTTGGAGTTTTTAGCAGTTTTATACGCCTACTAACAAAGTTCAAAGGTCAAATATAATAAAGAATTTACCCATGTAATATCCATTGTTTTCCATTTATATAAAACACTCATGTTTTTTCTGGTAAATCTTCAATCTGTCCCCACAGAGGATTGTCAGTTTCAATACAGGTTAAAAAGAGTTAGCTGCGAAATTGATATTTTTTGATGTTGAAATTGATGTTGAGAATGTACTGTAAACAGGGTTCTGATTTTTCCACGGATTTCCGGGGATCGGGTTGTCCCAGGGGTCAATTCTGATAATCGTAAATTCGTAAAACAATTTGGGAGGGGGGTACGATCCATTCCGCAGGCGTATTTCATAAGCGGCCCAAAATATCCCCGGTCCGCTAAATCTCTCTGCATATTGCACTGGTAGTTTCTGCCAAAGCATTTTATAAATAAGCATTGTCATTGGCTGTCGTGTACCAATCTTTCAATTAAACTCGGTCTCTTAAAACGTTTTGGGTATTGCTTTGCTGATCGTGTGCAAATGGCACCTTTGTGAAGCGAAAATGAAGATAATTGAGAGAACGAACGAATATCACGAAATCTAGGAGAGATGGGAATGGTTAGAAACAACAGTGGATAATATATGATATATATTATATCAGGGTTCCCAGCCAACTTGCAAATCAGGGAAAACCTGGGAAAAGACTTTCACTTTTTCCAGTCAGGGACAAGTCAGGAAATGTGGGAAAAGTTCCTGAAATCAGAAAAAATAGGGAATTTTATTTGGTCAGACTTTCCAGACTTGTGTCGGGAAGTCCATACAATTAAAACAGCAAATCGATTCCTCTGCATGGCTATGGTGTCTTTGTAGTATACATGTAGCTAAGTTATGTGTGCAACTGCTATTTATTGAGGGTGTTTAAAACAAGAAATAGGTTGAAATTATGATCATGGAATTTTTATTTTGCCTCAGGGAAAAATCAGGGAATTTTGTTCATACAGAAAGCTGGGAACCCTGATATCAGAAAGCATAACACCTTTCTGAATGGGTACGGAAGATCGACTGTCCTGGTAAGGCAAAGCGAATTCCACGTGAAAAACTCTTGAAATACGGATCTCTTGGTAAAGATTTTACTCAAGTTTTGTTTGTTGAACATTGTTAAAATGTTGATTATATTCCGAAAGTAAAGACATTGAGCTCAAACAAAAGATTGCCGTCATCGTTCACAGAGATCTTGATCACAATTAAACTTGTTTACTTTCCATAGTATGTTTTGTTTTGTTTTTTGTTTTTATTCAAACAGGTTTTATTTAAATACTTCATATACGCACATATAAAATATGACATATATAACAATAATATAAGGCAACCAGAGGCAAAGAAAGGTCATACGGTACAAATATAAAGTTATCTAAATAATAAAAGTATAATTTCAATTACTTTAAATTCTGAGTTGGAAAAAACAAATTTGAAAAAAGCATCACACACAAAATATGACAAGTACAAAAAAAAAAGAAAGATGACATTTCCATTATGTATACACAATAAAGGTATGCATTAATTGCACTTACAGGTACAATGGCATGGCAATACATATTCCTTTAAGTAATGGTATGGTATAAATGGTATTTGTAACAAGTTATAAAGACTACCACAATGCGAGATGAAAAAGATGCATATGCAACACACGTAAAGTTAGCCATGCAATAAACTCAATGGCATAATTGTTAAGAAGTTGCAAACAATACAACAATCATCAAATTTAAATATTAAGTTGCGGGGCAATAGCACTGAAAAAGTTATTTTTTGAAATTGATATTTTTTCTTAAGATATCATATTCATACTTAATGTATTTCTTGACTCCTGTTATGCTTGGTAGGTATTTATTCATTTTACACTTGTAGACGTAAACCTTAATATACAAAATAACATTTTTGTATGGCTATAGTAGACTTTGTAAAATATCAAATTTGAAAATGGTCTTATTTAAGAAAGGAAAAGATTGTCCTGGTAACAGTTCTTCAATAATTGCTTAAGATTTTTGATATTCCCAGAAAAAATGTTCTAAAGTTTTTTCATTTTTTGCAAAATGAACATAATGGATCATCGGATATTTTAATTTTATTCAGAAGACTATTTGTTCCAAGTATCCTGTGTATTATTCTGTATTTGAACCATTGAACCTTAACATCATTTGACATTGAAAATGGTAATTCAAATATGCAATTCCTTTAGTTTTCATTAATTATAGTATCGAATTTTGAACACCATTTCACTGTCATTGATTATTGTTCATTCTTTTTTATTTAGAATGATGTATAGTCTTTTTGCACCAGACTCATTTTTTCAATTTAAGTTATAATAATGGGGGCACAAAGGGTTTGATGATTTGTTGTGTAGGACAAGATATACAATATGTGTTCATAAACTTAGCTATAGCTCTTGTCATTCCTGTATAATAAATGAAATTTATTTTCAAATTGTACATTCTATTTAATTAATTAACAGCAATAAAGCTTACATTCTTGAATATAGCACCTATACAGTATATACCAGCATCAAACCATGTCTTAAAGAAAACACTTTTATTTCCTATCAATATATTTTGATGGTAAAAAAGTGGATAATACAATAATTATTTCTTGAGACAGGGATATGAACATTTCTTGTTTACTTCTAATTTACCACAATAAAGTGAGAAGCTTTTAAAAACATCTGTCCAAAATGGGTTTGAAATTCTGTTAGATATATTTAAAGCATAATGATGACTGCAATTAAACAGTTTATAAGTGTCATAATACAGTTTTGCAATATCATTCCAATTTCCTCTAAAAGATTAAATCTTTTGCAACCACGTAAGATTCAGTGCTGGAATAAATGCTTCCAAGTTAATCATGTGTAGACAACCCTCACTGTTTTCTTTAACCATTGTCGTAAACTTTATTTTACTATGCCGGTCTCAAATAAAACTCAGAATAGAAGATTTTATGGAATGTAACATGGTATTAGGTAGGTGAGGCAAGATAAGATAATGACACACAATAAGTTTTTCACAATTGTAATATTTCCAATTGGTATTAAAATTCTCCTCTTCCAATTTTTCAAAATATTATCCATTTTTACATTTTTTTTCATTGTTATTAATATCAAATATTCTTGACAGGTCAACATGGAAATTTATTCCAAGCATTTTAAAACTTTGTTGCATCCTTCCATTTTGTTAATGTCTCTAACGACAGTGTATCTAGCTTACTGTATATTCACCCATTTATAAAACACATATTGTATCTAGTTTGCTGTATATTCACCTATCTGTGGTATAGCCTTATACCTTTAAAGCTTTTATTACCTGTCCATTTCTCATATCTATATCCGGAATAATCACAACTAGCTGCACTGTCACCTGACCTACCTCCTCGATCATGCCTTAATGTTCCTTTTGTTCGATAACGCCTGAATGTTCGTTTCGTAGGTAATAGTAAAACACCAAATATTCAACTCAAAACCTCATATTGAAATTTGAAACTAATCCAACGTTAAAGCATCAGCAGAAGTTGATTGAACATTATGAAAAATGACAATTTCTTTCGAAATTGGGCAGAAACAATTGCGAGAAATGGAAAAATGTCTTAGTACAAAGAATGTCTTCTTATCTCATAATATTTTCTTAAGTCGTTTGCTATAGTTGAGTTAAACTATTAATATAAGGGGTGATGGGTGTAATAAAATGATGAATTTTATTAATCATTTATCAAATTTTCAAAACATTCATACATTCAAACTTCCTACATTATTTCATAACAATAATATATTTAATAATACTTGCAAATATACATTAAGGCATGTATGGTGTGCCCGTAAACACCATCGTATAAAGCTGCACATCATCAGATTCATTAGTATATTACTTTCTTGACAACACTTTCTTTCTCACACTGCCCCCTTTAAATAGAGCTCTTGCCTTATTTGTTATTTTCCCACAAGGTGTCATGTGTTCCTTTTATCACCTACTACATACTATATGTTTATCTAACTAACTAGTTGTTGTCAATATTGTAATGTAACTATATGTGGTGGTGGCTAAGTGGTCATGGTTTACTAACAGCACGTTCTTTTTATGCGGTTTTCCTCTTTAAAAGGATCTAGGACAACATCCATCAACTTCTGTTCAGGATAACATTCAAGATCATCAGCTAGTACTTTTTTGGATATTTATGTATTTTATGTATTTTTTCGGAGAAAACCCGAGGTATTGTCATAGCCAGCTCGTTCGCCGTCCGCGTCGTGCTAAAACCTTGACATTTGCTCTAAAATCAAAGTGCTTCCACCTACAATTTTGAAACTTCATATGTGCACCTTGATGAGTTCTACACGCCACACCCATTTTTGCGTCACTAGGTCAAAGGTCAAGGTCACTCTGACCTCTTATAAATTAATAAATAAATAAATAAAATTAAACTGCACCCGCACCCGAGCGTTGGCACCCTATATGCGGTGCTCTTGTTAATTACTGCAATTTCTTTTACAGATTCACATCTGAAAGAGGCAATATACCTACTAATTTGCAGAAATTATTTTGTTTAGCCTACAGGTCTAAGGTCACAAGTCATCTCAAATCAATTTCAATGGTGTTTATTGTTATACATGTACACTAAAACGGAATATAGGACAACATCCATCAGTTTATGTTAGCAAGTGTATAGTTTCTTTCAGTATAACATTCAAGATCATCAGCTGGTACCATTTTCGATATTTACAAAATATGTTTCCTAGAGTTATTAAAATGTATTTGAAGTTATCTGAAATGTATTCTCTTTATTGTTGACCCTGTTACATATCTATCAACATTCTGTCTTTTCATAAATTCTTGACTTTGTAAACAAAAAATTTAATAAAATTTCAGGTGATGTCTACATATCCAGTACAATAACATCCAATTGAGTGTGCCATACTCCTACACCCAGTTTACCAGAAGTTTTATTTATGAAACAGATATGGCTAAGGTTTACTCAAGGAATAGTGAGGTAAACAAACTAACTTTTATGACTTGCACTTCTGATTGATGCAGTCATTTTCAGTATATTACCAGTACCGTGATTACATCAGTCAAAGCATTAAGAATAGTTGGCTGACTGTCCCACAGATAAGTTGACCAATCTTGGTAGACATGGACTACTGTATAGTTAATAAATCCTGTGATATTTGGGTAAACTTAAACTTAAATGAAACATTCTCTCACATTGTATTTCTTTATTTCCTTTCCTCTTGACATAGACAGCTAAAACTGAAATCCGTCCAAGTGTTTGGATTTCACTAAACATGTATTAATTATTGAAAATATGTAGACAAAATATAGACAAAATATTAACATTGATTCATGTTTACTTTTACGTCCATATTTCTATTTTCAAGCATGTGTTATACACAGTTCTTCAGATCAAACACCACTTAAAACAACAGTTCCACAGGATGTTAGATAAAAGTCATTATTACCTGATTTATGTGTTGTTAAAAACACATTGTTGGAAAACAGTCAGTGATGCAAATGTGGTGAAGTACTAGTGAGCAAATACATGAACTGTTGCTCTGACTGCTGTTATATAACTTAAGACTTTTAAACTTAAAACCAATTCAAATCACATTAATCCATTACCAAATATTAACAAGATTTTTCAAGTTTGTTGCAGATGACTCTAAATTACTGTGGGATATGGAGAGAATTATAAGGATTGTAATTTCATTTCTTTGCAGAGACCCGTTCCTAGATACCATCCAGAACACCTGGCTGCCCTTGTCGGTGATGAGAACACTGAACATCCCGATGATGTGATTAAAGCCATGATAAACATTATGAAAGTATATGCAGAACCAGAGGATGCAAAATACATTGGCTATTATACACCAGCACAGATTATATATATTTGTTCACAGATTCAACCACACATAACTCCTTTACCAGAAGACAGAGATATTCTAAATATTCATAATCTAGGCAGACATTGGGTCACAACATTTTATAGTGCTGAATGCAGAACAGTGTTTGTATGTGATTCACTAAAACACAATCTCACACTCAGCAAATTGAAAAGCAAGTGAAAATAATCTATGGAAATTTGGCTACTAAGATTGTACATGTGCCTGTTGTTCAGCAAAGTACACAACCATTGTGCGGACCTCTAGCAATAGCATTTGCCGTGGCATATTATTTAAAGACAGATCCATCAAAATTGTGTTTTGATTTATCTCAAGTAAACAAACATTTGAAAACTTGTATTCAATCAGGAACCGTGACACAATTTCCAACAATTGATTATGCTGAACAGTTTTCTACAGTTGATACTACTGACAGTTTACTTTCTTGTGATGATAAAGAAGATGAAATATTTGCAAAAGCTCTTAAAGATGGCTTCAAAGTAGTGAAGAATATTCGCCTTATGGTCGTTGGAATGTTTGGTGTGGGAAAAACGTCGTTGATTAACAATCTAATAAAAGACTTTAGGGATAACAATCATACCCCACCGGTGTTTTCCACAAACGCTCTTGATCTCCACAGGTGTGAGATCAGGGACGATGGTGATTGGTGCTTAGATATAGAAAGTAAACTTCGAAAATGTAGGTTAATGTTAAGAGAGGCTTTTAAAAAAGCCAGCCAATTTCGCGCTACCAATATTGAAAAACCTAGCATAGCACGATCGGTTCTGAACTCTGATTACATAAAAGCTCGTGTTGCAACAAAAACAAATACTACTGTTTCTGTTTGGGATTTCGCAGGTGAGACACTGTATAATTCAACCTATCAGTGCTTTTTTAATAACACATCTATATATCTTTTCTTAATGGACATGACTAAGAGTTTGGATGAGTATGTAAAAGATGACGGAATGGGAAGATCTCCCTTTTTGAATCAAGATTATACTTACTTGGAGGTTTTCAAATTTTGGCTAAATTCGATTTACATAAACAGCGGTTATAAGTCCGCGGTGGACACAATATCTCTGACTGTAATTTTGGTTGGTACTCACAAAGATAAAATGGTTGGGAACGACGATGACAAAGAGATTCAGAAAGATAACTATTTTCGCAAAGCACTAAGATCAATTGAACGCTCGCCGATCTTAGATTATATTCATTCTAAGACATTCCTGGTTAGTAATTTATCTCGAGAGGATCCTGTTTTTTATGAGATACAAAGAGAGATCAAACTGCTTGCAGAAAAGAATGAATATTGGGGGGATAAATATGCATTCAAATGGATCCAGATGGAAGAGTATTTCGACAAAATGAGAGGTACAGGTAAACGGCTACTACATATTGCAGAGATAAATATCGCAAATAGTTCGTTCATACACCCACTTGCCGAAACAGAAATAGGCTTATTTTTGGACATTCAGCACAGATATGGCAATATCCTGTATTTCAACACTGACCAACTCAGACATTTGGTTGTTCTTGACCCGCAATGGATTGTTGAGGTATTCAAGCATTTTGTTGTACACATTAGAAACAAAAACCCTCTAAATTATAAACATTGGTTTTTATATGAGGATCTTGCTATACTTACACCAGAGGTTTTCAATGAAATTATGGACCATTATAGAATTAAACAAAAATATAGAGAACATGTCATGCATTACATGGAGCATTTAGATGTAATGGTAAAGCCCTTAAAATTTGAAGAAGACTTTGACGCGACGAATCTTAAACAGCCTCAACAACCTACAGCTGATTTAGCTGTAAATGTGAATCCTATTTTTTTAGATTTCCACACCGTACCATTTCGACTGAAGAAACCACCACCTCCCATTTCACAATTTACATCGCCCGATGTTTGCATGAGAACACCAGTTTTGTGTTTTGTTTTTGTCCAAAACTTAATGCCACCGGCGTTTTTCCACAGACTTGTTGCCGTATGTATACGCACTTGGCCTATCAGCAAAGCTGGTATAGAAAACATTATGTACAATGGACTTGCTGCTTTCGACATTAATGAAACCTACGTTTTGACAATCTGGTACAAAGATCACATAATCTATGCACGAATTAGTTCTTCTAAGAACGACATGATATCCGGTCTTCATTTCGAGAAGTGTAAAGAAGTTCGACTCATACTGCGACGAAGTTTGCTGACATTTTCAGGCCAACCACTTTTAGACGAATGGGATCCAGGGTTCGAAGAATACATTCAATGTCCTTATATGAAAAAATCTTTGTACAATGAAGGGATATTTAAGGTGACCTCATTTATTGATTGTTCCGAATTCGCATGCATTACATGTCCTATTCGTCACTTTATTGGGAGGGAAGAGGTATTGAAAGACTGGTACAAAGAGGCATTATATCGATTCAATAATGAACATGACGCAAATTTTGATGATCTTAAACTACTTGATGCCCAGTCCACTAAAATAATTGCCAAAGCTCTTAAAGATGGCTGCGAAATAGTTAAGCATATTCGCCTTATGGTCGTTGGAATGTTCGGTGTCGGAAAAACGTCTCTGGTTAACAATCTCATCAAAGATTTAAGGGTTGAAAAACTGACTCCAGTGAGCACAGAAGGAATTGATCTGCACAGGTGTGAGCTAATGGACGATGGTGATTGGTGCTTAGATAAAGAACATAAATTAGTTAAATATAAGTTTAGGTTTAGGGAGGCTTTTAAGGAAGCCAGTCAACTGCCTACGCCTACCAATATTAAAGGGCCTGCCTTCACACCGTCTATCACCGAAATGCCTCAGGATACAGAAGATGAAGTTCATGATTATGATACTGAGGAAAAGTTAGATCCTTTGGAAGAAATACAAAAACATGTTGCAGAACGTAAGGACGAAGAGGGGATACGAGAATTATTACCACTGGTTCGGGAGACAAAGAAAAAATTTCCCGACACCATACCTACTCGTGTTGCAACAAAAACAGACATTACTGTATCTGTTTGGGATTTCGCAGGACAGACACTGTACTATTTAACCCATCAGTTCTTTTTGAAGAAAAGGTGTATATATCTTGTGTTAATGGATATGACTAAGAGTTTGCATGAATATGTCATAGAAGATGACATAAGTGGAACCTGGTGTGGTTTGATGCAAAATTGTACTTACTTAGATGTCTTCAAGTTTTGGCTGAATGCGATTTACATGTACAGCGGTTATAAGTCAATGGCAGACACAATTTCTCCAACCGTTATTTTAGTTGGTACTCGTAAAGATGAAATGGCTGGGAACGACGAGGATAAAGAGATCCAGAAAGATAAATATTTTGATGAAGCACTTGGACCATTTGAACGCTCGTCGATCTTGCAGCACATTCATGATAAGAAATTCCTGGTAAATAATCTATCTCGAGAGGATCCTGTTTTTCAGAAGATACGAAGAGAAATCAAACGTCTGGCAGAACAGCAAGACTATTGGGGTGTCAAATATCCAGTTAAATGGATACAGATGGAACAGTCCCTTGACAAATTGAGAGACAGAGGAAAACAGCTACTACATATGACAGAGATACATACCGCAAATAGCTTGTTAATACACCCACTTACTGAAAAGGAACTAGGTTTATTTTTGAACATTCAGCACAGACATGGAAATATTCTGTTTTTCGACACAAAAGAACTAAAAAATTTGGTTGTTCTTGCTCCTCAATGGATTATTGAGGTATTTGAGTGCTTTATTAGGCACAAACGAAATACACCCCCTCTATATTTAGAGCATTGGAGAACATATGAAGAACTTGCTATACTTAAATCTGAGGTATTCAATGAAATTATGGATCGGAGTTCTGACGATATAAAGAAGAATAGAGCACATGTCATTCAGTATATGGAGCATCTGGACGTTATGGCAAAGACCTTAAAGTTTGAAGCAGGCGCAGAACAGACTGATCTTCAACATCCTCAGGAAAATAAAGTTGACTTAGCCGTAAACTTGAATCCCAATTTCTTAGATTTTCACATCGTACCATGTCGACTGACGAAACCACCACCTCCAATTGAACAGTTTACTTCGCCGGAACTTTGCATAAAAACACCAGTTTTGTGCTTTGTATTTGTTCAAAACTTCATGCCACCGTCGTTTTTCCACAGACTTGTTGCCGTGTGTATACGCATTTGGCCTATCAGCAGAGCTGGTAGGAAAAACCTGTTGTACAATGGACTTGCAGCGTTCGACATTACAGAAACCTACGTTTTGACAATCTTGTACAAAGATCATATAATATATGCACGAATTACTACCTGTACGAACGACAGGCTCTTTGGCCTAGATTTCGAAAAGTGTCAAGAAGTTCGACTCATACTGCGCCAAAGTTTGCTTAAATTTGCAGGCCAGTCACTGGAAGACCCACGGAGTAATACAGCGTTCGAAGAGCACATACAATGTCCATATATGAATAAGTCTCTGTGCAATGAAGGCATGTTCAGGGTGACCTCCTTTATGTATTGTATCGAATTCGCATGCACGGCTTGTCCTATTCGTCATGCTATAGGAAGGGAAGAGGCATTGAAAGACTGGTACAAAGAGGCATTAGATCGATTAAATATTGAAAATGATGACAACTTCGATGGCTCTACACCAGCTGAAGACAGCGAACTTTTGAAAGCATCTGAAATCATTGGTAATGGCTTCTGGTTACTAGGCATTCAACTTGGGTTAAAAGAAGCGCAAATGAACCGTTTGTATAAACAATGGGGCGAAGATCGACGCACATTCGTGTTTAAGTACTTGGTAAAATGGCGGGATATCAATGGTGATAAAGCAACGCTACAAAGTCTAAATAGAGCTATACACGCCGCACGTGTAAATCTCCCAAATGATAAAAAACACAGAGCAGGCTTTTCGCCAGACTATGTTTTTATAACAGAATCACCCCTATCCATCAACTTCAGAATCAAAATGGCCGCGATGCACGCTTTTCTGATCATGGCTGTTCTGCTCTTGCAAGCTCTGATATGTTATTTTCATTCTGCTCACGACAAATCAAATCAAATTATGCTCGCCCTAATAACCTGTTTGTTTATAAGAGCTTGCACAATACATCTGTTAGAATAACGTGTTGTTTGATAACCAATTCAAACTTTGTCTAGATTGTCGCGCCTTCATTGTACATTACATTCAAGTTTGCGTGGTGCGGTAAATAATTAAACTATTTTCTCAACATCCAACATTAACAGTCTTCGGACATTACGCGTGCCACCCTCGACAACGTTCTCTATTCGACTTTGACATGATAGCTCTCAATCAATAATATCAAAGTGTGATATTGAAGAGGCTTTTAATGATGATGATAGTTCACGCTGATGCTGCTATTGACGATGATGCTGATGTTGCTGATGATGATTATGATGATGATAATGACATTCTGCGTTGGGAATATGTTTAATTATCAAACGTGTGCCATAGTAATGTGCATAGAAATGAAATGTTTCATATAATACATTTATTCTTCGAAAATCCGCCTTCTCAGAATGGTATAGTTTCTTTGAATCTTAGGTTAGTTCCCATTGCCTGTTGTTTGATCACAAATTTAAAATAATTTAAGCCTTTTAGCAATTTGAATACACGACCAGTATTTCCGCACTTAAAACCATGTTCATGCTGTTAAAAATACCGGTATTTTCTAACTATACACACTGTTTATGTAAAAAAAATAATTTGTTGTTAGTTTCAAACCTTAGTTGGTGTGCTTTATTTATTTATTAATTAATTTATTTATTGTCAAATTTTTCATGGTTTATAAAACTGAGTAAATTGTTTTGGAATCATCAATATGTTTAAGAAAGGTAAAACGAAGTTTATCATAGAATAAGGAATTGTTGTGGTGTATTCAATGTATGTATATATATACATTGCCCGTATGTAGTGATCGTGTAAAACGACAGTCGTCCAATATCACAGATAATTTGTAGATGTTCACTCGATAAATACAGCTGGTAAAATATTATTGATGAGCAGACATTTTTTGCTTTACATTTTAACGGTCGTGTAGGGTCTGTTATGATTTTGTTTCATATTATTATGAGGCGTTATTAAAATGTTCTTTAAAGAAGAACAATGGACAGGCATTTATGTGTGTGTTATGAGCAGTTTATGAAAGTTTGATTGACTTGATGGAAGTAGTAGTAAACGGCTTTGTCCTGATTGTATTATTGATTATCAAATGTGTATGTTGGTCCTTTGAGATTATAGTTTGACAATGAAGCAGACGCACTGTAAAATGTAGATCATGGTTATTGACAAAGATATAATTAAACAACACTTAAACAATGTGGTATGGTACCCTTGAACTTTATTTGTTTATTCATTAATTTCATATAAAAGTATCAATACAATATCTCGCTTAAGCCCACTTGTTTTAAGTAAATACTAGTAATTCATGATTGATGTGTTTCTGTTAGTGTTATGTATTATTATTTATGTTTTAAGCGTGTTGTAATGATATGCTAGAATAAAATAATGTTGTTTGGGGGGTTTTACTGAAAGGTCAAGAATTGATTTAACTTTTCACGTCCATGTTTTGAACAATGTAATATACTGCGGTGTGTCTTACTACTGCGTAATCGCCAATATTAGTAACGTATTGATATTCACATGCGCTGTAACGTTTATGCTTATTCGCGTAATTAATTGGTATATAAATGCATCTTTGTATGTAGATAATGTACGTTTGATTGATTCGATTTTCAAAATATTGCCGGTTTTGAACATACAATTTAACACCATTGATTATATTTATTTTTGCATCAGCAGTTTGTATTTGTTATCCCTTTATATATATACTTTGGATTTCATAATTGTATGATTAATAGTAAATATTTATAACTACGTATATGTACTGTGTATTTACATGTTGTATTTTTTTATTTGATAACATAGTTTGTTTATATATTGCTTTTTACATTGTTATATGTTTCATTTGAGCATGCATATTGTTTGAAGCTAATGTAGAAATTTTAATTTGTTACACGAATTAAAAAAAATCTTCTTAACTGGAATAAATTATTGCGTACTTTGTCACTCATAGTTTTATAACGGCACTATTGTGTTTACTTTGTATTGTGTTTAGTTCATTTATGATTCCATGACCACTTGAGGTTAAATACAAATAGTTGTATAACGTTTTCACTTCATAATAAATTAATTTATAATCTAAGTATAAATATACAAAATAAAAAGATGCACAAATAAAATACATTTGTTGACAATTCTGCTCTATGTTTACTTTACACAACAATTGTCATGAAAAGCATTTTAATTTATTAAACTTGCTATGCAAATTTGGATTTGAATTATTTTTATGTTGAATATGCGTTTATATTGCTTGACATGACACGAATCAAGCACTGATTTTAAAGTGACCTATACATATACTTGCTGTAATGTTTTCCACATTAATAATTCGAGTCTATACCTTAAACAAGGATTTCGTTGTTGTGCTGGTGTGCTGTCTAGAATTATGTTTTTGAGACGTTTGTCTGATAGAAATGATGTAATGAGAATGTACAGTTTAACCACTGGTCAGTCTTTCAGACTATCCGAAACAAAATCTGGATCCGACGATAATTAACAAAAGTAATTAGTTTAGGTTGATCTAACTGTGTATGTGGATAAATGACCACGATGGAAATATGCAAATTATTTCATTTAGGTAAGACACTAATTGAGCTTTTTATGGTTTCAGATTTTGCGTAAGAAATTGTAGTTGGTATGGTAACATAAGTATTTGAAAATCAAACTCTGACGCCTGCGTTACCTCAAAAAGTACTAATTCAAGGTTAAAGAAACTCGACGTGTTTTAAGAAGGTAAATATGCACGTTATTTCAGTTTGATTGTGTTTTTTTTTGTTAGACTAATTATTAGTAATTATTGAAATTGCGTTCTTTCTCTTATAACATTAACCGATACTGGGCTGCTGTTTTGTCTGTGAAAAAAGCTATTGTTTGTGTTAATATTGTATTAATATTACAGTGGTTAATATTTAAAGTAATTACATGTTTCATGGGTTTATCGATGCAGTATTCAATCAAACAATACGATTCCCGCAGTTCTTACAAATACGCAAATTTTTCCGTATCATTAATAAATAAGAGTTAGGTTTGAGACATTACATGGGTGGACGTTAAATAAAGAGTACATACAAACCAGAAAATGAAGCACTCACATGTTGTCCTGCGCTATACATCATTTTAAATATTGCACATAAGCGTAAGAGAACATCGTACGTATTTCATTTGCATGGAGATTTGGAATTACCTTTCATTTGCATTCGCCCATTGAGATGGCGTTGATGATATTGTTACTTTAAAGTATATTGCTATACAATTATATACTACAATTGTTATAAAAACATCAATATGTTAATTAATGCTATACTACAATTGTTATAAAAACATCAATATGTTAATTAATGCTTCATTATTGTCTGTGAATGAACTATTTTTATAAAACTAACATTTGGTACATCCCGTCCACAAACCATTTAGTATTGTCTTATTAAGAGTGTTAACAAATGTCACTTATACTTAGTATACTTGTACGTTTACCAGGTAGTGCAGATTGTCCCTGCATTTGTCTTTCTACGAAAACTTTCCGGTCTGTTTAATTTATTATGAACATAAGAACTTAAGCAAAAGACAGCTTATTTCTTTTCGTGGTGTAACTTAACTGTGAACATCAGACTCTAATCTATAAATTACAGGTTGTTGTATTACAATCAGCGCAAGTATGTGGTGGTTACGTTGCCCTCTACACGAGTGTAGTATTGTTGTCAACTATTTTGTTGTTAGTGTGTGTTTCCTTGGACTTTTTTACTTTGACCTAATTCATTGTCTTCCCTTCGAATTATTTTACACCTATTTGTTAAATGATACTATCATTGTACAATAATCATGTTATGTTGTCATATTCCGTTATTATTATTATTTATATCCTTTTTTACGATTAACTATACTTAAACGTCATAGAAATAAATAAATAAATAAATAAATATATATATATATATATATATATTATAAATGCATACACAATAAAATACAATTTTTATCTTTTCATATTATGATGTCATATTTCAAGGTTATCATCGTGAATCGCATCCTTTGTAAAATCATGTTCATTATGATGAGGGTTTAATTATTAGATGTTAGGTGTCTTATGATGATGATTAAGTATTAGGCTCACCATGATTGTGCATTGTTGTCTTTGTGTATCATCAAATATAACATATGAATCACCTATTGGTGATCAAGTATTAAGCTCAACGTAATTGACTAGTATTATGATGTGTATCATCAAATATAACATCTGTTTTTATGACAATTTTCAAACTTTAAGCTCAACATGATTCTAGATTAGTATCATCACATATTGCAGATGCAGCTTTTCATAAAATTTAAGCAATATACTTATGCCATAATTGTTTCTTTTTATATCATACAATTACATGTATACAGTATAGGATTATCCAACAAGTCATCTCTTTGAAATTTGCCTTAGTTTTTTTCTTCTTTTTTTAGAACTTAACATAGATTTTAATATCATAAAATATCAAAAATCTTACTTGATGAAGAAAAGTTATGTAACGTAGCACATTGATTAAAATGGGTCGACATCTGCGACGAATAGTTCAAATGTAAACCATTGTTGTATAACCGTCCGACTTGAAATATAAGACAGTTTTGCATAACGACATTGAACCTAAAACATTGTTCTATAACATACCTTAAATGTAAGACAGTTTTGCATAACGAAACTGAATCCCATTGTCGGTATCTCAAAGATCACACATAACAGCGATCAGAGTACTAGATCTAATAAAGAAAATCAAATAAAGCGAAAAACCGAACAAACGTCGACCCATTTCATAGCAACATGTTACGATATTGCAGTCATTTCCATGATCAACATGTTTGTCGTAGATACCCGATCCAAGGACAACCATATAGTATACAAAGAGAGTCAAATTGTTATGCACCCGGATCAAATGATCGGGGTATATTGTTTTTGGCCTGTCTGTCTGTCATTGTATGCGTGTGTGTGTGTCTGTTCCAAAACTTTAACCTTGGTCATAACGTTTGCAATATTGAAGATATCAATTTGATATTTGGCATTAATGTGTATCTCATATCTCATGGAGCTGCACATTTTGAGTGGTGAAAGGTCAAGGTCATCCTTCAAGGTCAAAGGTCAAATATATGGCTTCAAAGCGCAGCAGGGGGCATTGTGTTTCACAAACACAGCTCTTGCTAATTAGGTAGATTCGGCTAGACTTGATATATAGCTTTTATTGAGAAATTTAGACTTTTCGCAGAATTTATCAAATTTATACCTTAAAATTGTGTAAATTGAAAATTCGTATAAAATGCAATAACATTGCATTATTACCATTACTGTACCATATAGACAGAATTAAATTTAAAACAACAAAAGGCTTTATTTTGAATTGTACCCATTATGTCTCCGTCGCGAATAACGCTACACATAATACAATAAACGATACATTAGTCTTAAAAATTATTATTCTTTAAAAAAGGGTTGTTAATTATTTTGATTGCCTAAACAAGTTAAAAAGTTAATTTTAAGACCGATTAAAACAAGTCGGATAATATATTCATAAATGTCAATCAAAGACATTTCGAAGTATTTAATACATGTCCATACATGTAATTTCTTCACGGGATGTCTATCTTCAATATGAAGATGATTTCCAAGATTAGTTATTATTACTACGGTGCAGAAGATGAAGATTATTATTAAAATTAAGATTACAATCGATTTCCTATTATCAAACGACGTTTCGTTTATTGTCTGCTAGCCCAACAATTCTTTTTTGGACATTCATATTCTTGACACAGTCTATAAGGTAATGGTGCTACTACTCCTACTGAGATTTATATGTTGGATCAAAGTAACTGTTACTAAAAATAGATGATTTGCATGTGATAGAATAACCTTTGTTTGGATGGATGAATTGTTCATTGGCGACAAGTTGGGTTAAGGTAAAGGACAAGGTCAATAAAACACAATATAGAAAAGAAAAGGTTTCTGCTCAATTATGTTAAGTTTACATGTATACCTAGCGTGGGGCCTCTTACGTGAAAATCACTGTTTCGAATTCTAGAAAAAAGTTTTGTTTTAATATCTGGAGTTTGTATGTGGGTTTTGTTTTGAAATTTTGGATATTGGCAGAATACGTGCTTCCCTGGCTTGGGAATGCATTTTGGACGATGTGGATCATGGTTAAGGTCATTGTTATTTAAATAGGACAAAACATGTTTTCCGCACAATAGCTTTAGTTTGGATAAAGTCATTAAGCCCATAGTGTGTGTATGGGGTGCTGCTTAGATGCAGACCAACCATGGGGTTGCACAATTATGTAAAGTCATATCTTGAAAATATGGTTTCAAAGCCTTGCGATGTTTTTGTTTACATATTTTAAAGAGCTTCAATTATGTCTTATACAATTTTTATATACCGGAAAAGATTTGTCCAAGTTCACTAGCATATATTCTCAATTTGAATATTAACCGGCTCTAAATGAAAAATATGTAAATCTAGCGAATGTAGGTCATTCCATTGCTAGTAGCCTGTTAGATGAAACCGTTGAACTTCAGCGCGAAGAAAATTTATGTCATGATGTATGACTTATGAATGTCAGATTTGCATTGACATATAAATTGTACATTATGTTTAATGTTGCTACGTTATGTTGTTGAAAACTTAATTTTAACTCGGCTATATTTATAATTGTAATGCAATATCGAACTGGAATAAAACATGACACTAATTCATTTGCCTGATTTTATTGCTATGTTTCAGATGTATAGATCCATTTTTTCCAGGCCCCACGACGGAGTACATTTAACATATCAGATTTTATATCAGATTAATGTATGTTTCTGAAGCATTTAACTCAACCTAGTATAAATCTTCAAAAGGAGCCTTCTCAATATTGATAATTGTTAAGTTAAAGTTTGAGAATAAAATTGTACACATTGTAGATGACATAAGCAACCTTACTTTCTGTAGTAAATAGTAAAAGTGTACAGATAATGATGAATCTTTGTCTGGGTGAAACTACAAACATTCCGAAGTTCAAATTTAGGCTTATTGTTTATTTAAATGTATAACCTCAAATTTAGACAGGCGTTCTGATCGGTCAGTAGTTCAGATCGAGACTTAGCTCGAGATTTAACTCGATATTTTTCGTTGCCATGGTTCAAGGGCTTATATTAGAAAGGCATTTAGCTCCACATGCAAATTAGCTGAAACATGCAATATGAGAATACCCGCAACTGACTGTGTATGACACAGTCTTTGCTGTGTGAGTGCTTTGGATTACTGGTCGTATTAGCCTGTGTCCACGTTGGATTTAGTTACGACGCAAAAGGTTAAAATCATCGTTAATGAAAGCAATGTGTCGCAGATTAATTGCTTTTGTTTGTGTTATCCTTCAAGTCAAGTTCCTGGCACCACATCCCCGAGCCGGTGGCTCTTACAGAAGAGTGATGACAGTTTTCCTCGAATGCTCGCAATCTTTGCCCTGAAACAAAAACGATGGAGAGCAAAGACATTATATGGGTACTACACATATGATATGTTCAGTGTAAACTAAAAAGAAGCGGAGTTCAACGTAAATTTGGTTAATTAACCAAAGTAATAATATATATATAATAAGTGGAATGTGTTTGAGAAATTACAAATATAATAACGAACAATAGCAACGACCAATGCTACAGTGTACACGTTTTTATATACAAGCAACAAATGTGATTTAAAAATCCCTGACTGATTTTGTAGCGCTCTGTAAACCTTCTTTCCATTTAAAGGGTAATGCCATTACTGGTAGAATGAAAAGCTCTACAAAATTGTCGATGTAGATAGAATAATGCTGACACCGTGTCCGTCCGTCCCGGTCAGATCTAATTGCAGTAACTATTCGCCAAATTTCGAAGTCACCTCTGTGGAAGATTCTTTACTAAACGAGGAGTACAATAACTTAGTAACTAGACGTTGTGAGTTAGTGCTTACATGTGTATGGTCTGTCTTAATCTAGTAACGCATGTATGAGAATTTACCCGTTTAATAATATTTACGTAACCCTTTCGCAATTCTTTTACACCTATTATCTACTTCCATCGCCGGAATAAATGTTATCATGTTAAATTTGCATAAGGGCAAATCACCGGAAATCTTGACCCTTCAGAATGGTTACACTGCATCGCGATAGGGGCGGTGTGGTAAAGCGTCTTCGGGAAAGGGGACAAGCGGATAGACCGGTGTTAGTTGTCCGGTCACCGGCCTTTAGGTTTGAGGCGTAAACGAAAACACACGTCTAGACTATCAATGACAGGGCAGTTTTAAAGACTATTCTCTCGATTCTTATATCAAGAATTCTGTACTAATTATTACATTTTATTTGATGCTAGGTTGCCACTCCTCATATAGCTAAATGTTTTGTTATAGTCATTTGAATGTCAACACACAAATCATTACCATTACATTTAACAATACATGTTTTGCTTAATTGATCAAATAATATCCCAAATCTGAAAAGAAAAGATAATATGCATATATTAGTTCAAGCAATCTTAAACGATCACTTGTCTCCCTTCGCAGTAGTTATATGACGCGTTATTACACATAAATATATAGATCTCTGCTACAAATTTTCCTATTTATTCTTTTTTACCTATTTTTCTTATCTTTTTTGTTCTAGATCGAATAAAGTTTCAGGGTAGAAACAAGTAAGAATAATTAACTACTTATGAAATACTAACTAACCAAATGAATGGAGAACATTAAAAAAGTTGCAGCGATAATGACCAGTTGCAGGTCCGGCAAATGAATTTTCTGATACAGTACGGGCAACCGACGCGTTTCGAGTTCTTGATTCGTTAACGCTCTGTAGGCCTGATGTCAATCAAAACAAATATATGTTCAATGGTATACTATTATCCTAAGTTTGCACTCACTTGTTTACGAAGGCGAAAAAGTCGTCTCTGGCAGACGTCGAGGGCCTCAACGGGGTAGTAATGGAAGTAGCTGACCCACATCTCGTCCGTGATCGTAAAACCAAGTACAAGTGTCGGTCATGTGCATTGGGATTGTCTTTTATCCAATCGCTAAATAATTTTATTGAATGAAACTCGAGATGCCGTGTAACCTATGCTTTAAATGCCAACCAGCCTTATCAGTAGTGTTTTATCCAGGCCGTTTTAGCGTGGCGCGGCGCCACGCCGCTTTTTTGAAGCGCCTCGCTGCCCCTTTCAAAGCAAATCAGCGCCACGCTGCCCTTTTCAAAGGCCGCCGCCCTGTTTTCCGCCGTGCGCGACCTTATTGATAACATCTTAATTGCCTCTTAACCAAGCTTCTAAGCCGACTATTATCAGCGAAGATTCGCGCGGTTGTGAATACGTCATGCGTGAATAACCATGTGTCAATATCAATCGATAATTTCAGTGGCTTTGTAACACTAATCAGTCCGGATACAATCGTGCACAGTTACTTAGGAGACTTGATGAAAACCTCGATGTTATTCACGTGGAAATTGTGCATTTCATGCATAATTCAGTTATATCAAAACATTTATTTTTACGCGTAATTAAATTTAAAAAAAACACCAGTTGTATCTGTAAAATATTGATTTGATTTCAATTTAATGCAAAACAGTTTTAAGTTAATAAAAAATAATTTTCATGGCTTGCACTAAGCGGCGTACGGCAGTATATTACGCCCGATAATTGTTTCCATACGCCGATTACAAAACCCCATGACGTCCACTGTACTTCCTGAAATTGGCCATACGCCGAAAATAGCAACCCGTGACATATTAAAGCTGTCGATTAAAATAACGCTCCGCCTCCTATCCAATACAGTTGGCGCAGGCTCATATTAAAGCTGTCGATTAAAATAACGCTCCGCCTCCTATCCAATACAATTGGCGCAGGCTCACAGTAGATGTGTGTTGATGAATTGTAGCAGACGACAATCTTAACACGTTTGCTGTTCACGGTTAGGCAGACCGCGCTTAATTGAAGCACGTGCTTGTTTATTGTCACGATGTTTTGATTACAATAACGTGTGAATGTCGGCAAAGAAGTTGACACCCCGTCTTGGACCCTGTTTGGCCAAAAGTTGTTAATTGTTGTAACAGTAGTAGGCCTGCACCATTGGTTCAATTAAGAACATTATGACCCGTTTGTAACTTGTCAAAATATGTTAATTGGCAAACACAGGTATGAATTTTACAAAAATATTGAACTTGTACCACTTATCATTCGTGTTTAGAATGTCGCAACGTACGCTTTCGTTGTCACTGACAACACATTTGCATTGCAGACTACTTTTCACCTCCCCGTTTATTTGCTCCTAAATTTGGATATGTGAATTGAATGTAAACATATTAAATAAATATACCGCATTAAAACGAAAGCCGTAAATAATCAATCCAAAAAAGCATTTCTTATCATAATTTAACATAATGCAAAACAAAACGCTGAACTGAATGCGCCTGGTGACGTAATCACTTGATTGCATCATTCAGGTCAAGGACGCGAGTGCCTTGGCATTTTGAAACACAGTCGCAGTATACTATAACAATTTGAGTGTTTATACGATCGATTGTTATAGTAAAAGTGAATTACAGTGACGGAATGTATGGCTCAAATGAAACCGGTGACACTGCATTTAAGAACTCTTTAAACATGTGTAAGTTTATCGTATGACGATACGTTTTAAATTACGTGTTTGTTGTAATTTCTTTAATCAATGAGCATTTCATTGGATAGTTGATACATGCATGTCTTATGCATGACAAAGCATTGCCTGCTTACACCAACTTTTTTGCAATAGAAAAGATGGACGGCGATGAACAAATGTATATTTTATGTTGTGTGCAGAATTTAAGCACATGGTGGAAGCAAACGACACTTGACGATAATAAACATATTCATTTCAAATCTTGTTGAGAAGGGAAAGAGCAAGTAGAGGTTTGACTGTTTTATTGCAGATAGTAACAACTACGTAAACACGAGTTTAAGATGCTGCATAATTTTTGGCGTACGGGTACACATTTTTGAAGTTGAAAACGGCAGCCATTGTTTGTCTCTTGCTTTGGTGAAACAAGAATTTAAGTTTAAACAAACGATCTGTGTTGTACTTGAGTATGTAATATTTGGAATGCTGATTTAAATTAAATCGAGGCATATAGCGATATTGTGTATCGTTAATCTGCATTTGCGTGGACTTTTGAAGGATTTGTTTGGGGCGTAACCGGGAAAGATAACGAACAATTACTACGCAAGATTAAAATCAGTTAATTTAATATGTGTTTGCTATTTTTTTTGAAAATGAAATAATACTATTTGATGACATCAGCAATAAATAATTAAATACACATATTGTAGGATGAAAAGAATAGCAATCCTTGCCGTAAAAACCTTTCTTCATTTCATCGGAGAAATTCAAGTACTCAATGACAAGAACATATATTTCTATATATATAAGGCCGTTTTAACTAAAAATGTCATAAGCAAATGACATAAACAATTTGCATAGAAATGTTGCATTTTGTGTGTACACAAGATTTCACTATAGCCATAGAAGGAATCTGCACTTCCCTCCTCGGCCATGTTTTAATAGGGCTGTGAACTTTCTCTAATTCGACTGAGATATCATTAGAACTATGTAAGGAGCAAATTTCATTAAGATTCGGCAACAAATGTGACAACTAGAATTGTCCAAAGGTTTTACTACAGCTATTTCATGAAAACTGCCCCGCTCTTTGTCGGACATGTTTTTCAACCGACCGGAACCAAATGATAACTCGAATATAATTTGACCAAATATTTTCCGCAAGTTTAAGGAATATTTGGCAAAAATATGACTTTTCGAGTTTTTAAACGATTTTAATATTATAAGGAAAACTGCCTGGGCCTAATGTGACATATTGAGTGTAAACAAGGTTTAACTACAACCATATCAGGAAAACTGCCCCGCCCTCATGACAATGATTTTCATTGAATTGGAACAATTTTTGAGCTGAGAACTAATCAGAACAAATATTAAAAACAATTGTCATGATGATTGGGCACAAAATGCGACACAATTATTCGTTGGCCTTGCTTTTTTATCCTGCCTGACCCCCCCCCCCCACACACACACACGCGCGCAAGATAACATTTAAATAAATATGTCATGAAGAATGAGTTATAAATGTGGCCTCTATAGCGTTCACAACAACGACGCACGACTGTGATCATCGAGAGCACGTTGTGCCAAAATAACAAAATTATGCGTAACAACTGATCAGTTTTAGACTTCAACATAACATAATACATTCCTAAAGAAAAAACTTATGCATTTCTGAACCTTCGTTTGTGGATAATAAGAGAGATGTCGACTGTGTACATATATTCTGTTTATGAGTAACGCTGCCTGGATGGTAGCTATTTAATATACACATGTTGAAGTAAAATAATTGTAAAAGTTGCCATTAGCAAACATATTTCTTTCTATGTTTTACTTTGTTTTAATGAATAGACTGTATCTCACTTTGACTCTTTGTATGACTCTATAATACTGTTCCTGCTGATAAAATGATAAACATGTATTGTAAACATCGCTTTATCTACCTGCATATGCTTGGGTTAGTACACCCTTGATTGATAACAAACAAGATATTCAAAATCAGATAAGAACTCTGCTAGGATGTGTGATCATATACGAGTACCTTTTATATCAGTCGGGTTGTTGTAATGCACTTCGAGCCTGACGTACGAAGAGAAACCCGGGCCTTCCACCGGAAACTCTGCCTCCTCGGGTATTTCTATTGCCTGTGATAGACCTTAAATTTAACTGTGAAGGTATGAGGAAACCGGAGTACCCGGATGAAGCCGAACACGTCCGGTTTGGTGACAACAAATTAACCTCACGTGCAGAAGGAGTGGTTATTGTACCCTAATCGAAATGTCACAATGACACAATGTAATAGACGCATCTTAAGGCTAGATACGAGTCCTCTTGGACTCACCGTCGCACCAATTGCCCACACGCCACGTCTTGCGCCACGTCTCCAGCTCCTTGCGCTTGCCTTATTATTGGCCATGCCCACTGTAGAACGGGACGATCTGATTGGATGGTACCTTGCAGCGGAACATCTCCATGCGGTTGACCAGGTTTTCACTGCCATTCTGTATCAACCCTTCGTACTAAATAAACAAGGGTGGCGCATTAACATTATGAAAAAACAGAAAATCATATTTATACCGCCTTGATGGTATCCTAGAATCACCCTGTCGGTCGGTCGGTGGGTCGGTTGGTCTGTATCATCCTCCATGTTGGTCTTTCGTGCTGTACTTTGTGTCGCGAACTAGTCTCTCTTAGTGTTCTGCTTCTCAATATGACTCTCTATAGATATATTGTGTATACGAATACTTATATCAGTTTTCTGCTAATCAACATGACACATTGTATACTGGTTACATTGTTTAAACGATGTAGAAATGCTCCAGACAACATGTTCGTGTACGCCGTAATGTTTTTGCAAAATAATTACCGTTGAAATTCACATTTTGGATACTTAGATAATTAAATATGTGTACTCAATTCTAAGTTACCTGTGTGAAACAATATGAGACTTTTAAGATAAGGTGTTCATAAAATTTAAATGTGTAACGTTATTTTCGAATATGTTGCAATACGCATTTCATAAATACGTGCAAACGTAGGACAATTTCGTATTAGGATAATTACATAATAATACATGTGTACTTTGGTTTAAAAAAATAGTCACACAAAACTATCAGCACTTAAAATGATTGATGTCGATTGATGTCTGTTCAATGTAAAAGTGCAAGAGGTTGTTTAGGTGTATACCACACTATTTATATTCGATGCTCTTGAACTCAGGCAATTGATTTAAGGAATAAAAGAGAAGCTTTTCGTCTTTTTGCGAGATAAATTTAAAGTAGCGAGCGAACGACACGATTTTGTGGTTAATTTAAATAATTATCAAGCGTTGCACCTGCTGGAAATGAGCCATTGCAGATGCATACGTTATCATGAAATACGTTTCTAGTTTATGTAATATTTTATTTACAAATGCGAAAAACACAAAGTTTTTCAGTATTAGGCGTAAGTAATGATGTTCCGTGCACGAATCATCAACTACTGCTAAATGCTAAAATGTAAACATATATCTTCTCTTTTTAACAGACTATCTACAAGCTTAACCTCGTATTGGGGGAGTAGTATATGGTTTCAATAAAATATTGCACATATCGATTTGCATATGATTTAATTTTCTTACACAAAAGCAATGTTTTGTATATTGACATAACGTTAGTGTCTTGCGGCATTATAATACTAGTAGCACATTTCGTTAAATAACACACGTTTTTGTGCTACTATTATGTTCATTTACATAAATGATGTAGTATTGCTATTTCATCACCAGAAGATGCGCAATATACCACCAGTAGGTCGACTGCGTATCCGGTACAACAATCGAAAAACACCGAGCATTACCAAAGAGTAACATGTTATCAAAACATTGAAACTACTGTATGTATGCCACTCTACTGGAATGGCAATGAGGGCATGTATTATTTTAAATCATATAATGGCTGGTACTTTGTGGTGTCTATATTATTATATCTATACATATATGTCGTATTAGTCAGTGTTAACATTAGTCATTAAAGGACAAAGGGATGTTCATTTTGCTTGCAGGTTTCACTGTATTTTATTTTAATCATGTCACTCAATGTTTCAAATGCAACTCAAAAGGCCGTATAAACTTAAGTTGTGTAAAACCCATAGTCCTTAAAGGGCCATATAAGTATACATCATTGTGACAAGACCACTTTATCCAGAAATACGGGGCTTTAAGATAAAAGCATTACCTCGCCGTGGGAACCTTTCTGTAACTCGTCGGATTAATCCAAGTACATTCAGGCAATAAATACATATTCTATAAATCTATTTTATACCGTAGAACTTAAGCTTGAAACAGTTATATGCCCACTAAAATATTCATTAGAAATCTCTTACTATAAATATATATAACTCGGACGTATACTAAAAATGGAGGGTTCCAACATAGAAAAACGTGCAAAACAATCTCAAGCGACAATTACCTGTCGCAAACGTTAGTTTAAATATTTGAACGTACCTCTCTGGATGCGTTCATTCAAATGACCAGGTGTTGTCTGGCATCACTGCACGTCACATTTCTGGTTTCAAGAGCTGCACGCGGAGCAGTCCGTGTGCGTCTTTTGTTACGTTAATACTTGTGACGTCGTTTAGATGCCCCTTCCCCATGAGATAGACGATTTGTGTTATACCCGTCTATAAAATAAATTTTCATAATTTTTCAGTTTTTGTTTTTGTACATTAAATAAAATATCTTGGTTATATTCATTTAAAGTGTCGGTCGTAAAAAATACAATAATAAATATGGCAGGGTAACGGATTCAAAACTTTAGCACATATATTAAAACACCTAATGTACATTGAACAAAGATATGCATGCACAAATGTAAACGGGCAATATGACTTACATAATTAAGAAAGACATTAGCACATCATTTTCCACTTAATTTAAATTGTTGTTAAATCTTCATTTTCATATATTCACCTTCACATTGCAAAATAACACGTATAACTACAAAATAGTCTCACAAACCTGTCTAGTGAGACTGCCTACCAGATAAAACTTCATTACCAAATAAAACGCCCCAAAAAGCTGTCTGATAAATTGCAGCCGATAGTTTTTTTTACACGACAGGCTCTTAGAATCGTATGCGGCCATATTAATAACAAAAGGGTCAAGATATATATAGATCACTTATCTGTGTAATTGGCCGTTTCAATTTTTGGATATGATTCGAACAATCTTTGAAGAGAACCACAATCTGATCCCACAAGCAAAATATCAAAGTTATATGCTTTGAGATTGTATATGAGATATTATGCTATACAGGTCAATATAAAACATTTTCCCCAAACACACCCAGGACGGAAAATTGGGACCCACAAGTACATGATTTAGACAAGCCTATTAGGGGACCACTATATGACGTTAGATGGCAAATACAACACGGTCGGTCTTGTTGTTTGAGAGAATAGAGCTTGATATTTAGTTAACTAGTATCTATTCAAATTATGAGACACTGGGGCGTGGTTTGTTTTGACCCCATGGGAATGATTTGAAAAAAATGTTTGTCGAAGACCATTTGTCGCATAGCAAATATGAAATATATGTGCCTTTTGGTTTTAAAGAACTTATTATGCTACATAAGTGTATATTAATATATGGCCCCTGTGGTGAGATCAGTTTTGCACACAGGGTATTACACTAGGCAAAATGTGTTCATGATCAAGAAAGTTTGAGAGAGATCAAACCATTTATTAAGGAAGAGTTGAAAACACTAGCTTTATGCGACCATGTTTTCTATGCTGGAAAAACTGACGAAGGTCCATCATTCTTCAAAAAAAGTCAAATGTCCTAATCGTTTCTTTACAATAACCTACGCCAAAAAGTTATTGAGCTATTAAACTTTGAGCACTGAGAAATTAAGAGGATAGAAAACACACGCTTCAGGCGAATATATATATCCCTATTGGTGCAAAAATGTATCATGTGACAGTTAATATCAATGTCACATGGTTACTTTTTGCACTGAGGTGGCGGTATTCTATTTAGAAAAAACTTATACACGTCCATTATTCTGCCAAGAATCGTTGCATTCTTAAATCCTTTGTTTACGATCATCTACACATTAAGGTCATGGGACTGTAAAGTTTTCTTCGAGATGAACCCAGTAATTATTCGAGTTCAAAACACAAGTTTTGAGACATACGAGACAGACGGACGGACAAGCGCTATGCTTACTGTTCATTGAACCATTACTGGATCGTGGCAGCTTTACAAAACTCGTTAGAATCTAACCATGCTTTTTTCATTGTTCATTTTAGTTTAAGAGTCTATACAGGTGTTTATATATCTATGTTACCATACTACATACCAAAGCTCTCAGACTTGATGTTTCAGAAAAGAATATTTTTAAAGTTATTTACCATAAACATCTTTATAGATCACGTGACTTAAATCGTGGGGCGTGGCCAGTTTTGATCACAGGGACATTACTTTAACAAACTTTGATCATCGCGGTATCAAAGCATATTTAACAGTTATTGACCATTTAGGTCTATATAAATAATGTGATCCCTGGAAAGTGGTCAATTTTGAACACTGAGCGTGGATTTCATAAAATTTAGTAAAGAACATCTTTATTGGTTTACAAACAAGAACAAAACAGAGAAGTTTAATGAGGCATCTACTATATGAGTATATATATAATGTGATCTCCTGAGCGTGACCAGTACTGACACCGGGTTCATTATTTCAACAACTTAGAAGAGTCCCGCTATACCTTGTTCAACACCATCTTTTGAACAACTGTTTATTGTGGTTTCATAGGATAAGAAATTATTAAGTGACCTACGACACGAATGGAACACCTTTGTAAGAGGGTCAACGAGAATCATTAATGTGAAGTTTGGTTAAAATCTTCCCAGAAGTTTAGAAGAACATGTCGTTTAAATTAAAAAAAATTCGGACGACGCACTAAGAACGATTGGTGACACAAGACGCACGACGGACGAAAGGCGTTCCCGAATGCTCATCATGAGAATATTGTGCAAAATTGACCAAGCATAAGTCTGAATGTGTCTCAATCAGCTACCCCCATTTGAAAAGTCTAACCCTCTGTAAAAATAAGATTTACTCATTTAATCAGTTTTTATAAAGCAGCTCCTTTCGATTTGTATGGGTATGTTGTAAGCCTTGATATGCTTTGGGTGATTACATTTTATTATTGTTATAATGGAAGCTTCAATAATACGCAACAATTTATGTCAATACAGTATTTCAATATCTTTGAATACGTCATAATATATCAAAGATACTTCATTTGGAGAGCATTGAAACTGGTGCTGGGAGTTTCAGTAACAAATGCATAGTTTGGATGTCGATAAATGGATGCATTTGTTCAAATTGCGGGATTTCCACGTTAGCATTTTAACCTACCTAAAAGTAAAACACCAGTAAAAAGTATATCTCCATATAAAAATATGGATCAATTTTATAACGTATACAACGCCCCCCCCCCCCTCCTCCCGCCGTTTACTTGTTACATAATTAAGGTTCGGGGTTATAGGCAAAACATATTCATTAAATATTGAATTATTCGTTATATCAAGACGAAAATTTGTCAGTGTTGTACTGGAATGAATTTGCATTTGCATTGATAAATACTACAAAATCATAATCGCAGTTTTCGACATTCTAACATAGATAGTATGGCGGATTTCGGTAGGTGGCGAAAAGTGGTACTGCACCAGTAGAAAGGTAGGTTGTTTTCCATGTGTTGTACGAAACTGTGTATGTTAAACTGAATTAGTATTCCAGTAAACATGATTGGATATGATGACAACGTTTATATTGATTACGAATAGATATAGGCGGATTAGTGTTGTCTATTAAATTTTGTTAAACGAACTATTTATCTCTCAATTATGAATAATACACACATTGACAAACGCAGTAAAATGTACAATGTTTGACAGACATTCTTTTCATCTAATTGTGTGACAACATAAACACTGCCATTCAAATGATAACTCAATATGTTAAATACGTTTCGTTGTTTGCAAATTCAAAATATTGTCAGTCATTGTTGATTTATGAACAAATGCGTTAACACATTAAAAGAATAGAGAAAATATGTTCATTGGTTCAAATAGCATCGCAAAAACTATTATAGTTAGATCGGCGACTCCTTTTTCGCTATGCTTATGATTAGCCACTTTTATAAGGATAATCAATGTCATGCAGAAATATTCACAACATATATATAACATTTCTTTTTTATATTTGTTTTCTTAATTTAAAGTTCATATAGCGAATATGATCAAATATGTCAAGATTAATCGCAGATATACTAGTTAATGTTGCTGATATGTTCGTATAAACATAAATACAAACCAATAGTTTTTAATCGTCACACAAAATAGGGTGGGTCTGGTTAGTTGTATAAAACGACTTTAATGTTTGTTTAAACTTTAGTCTTCTACCCAGTGGGCATCAAACGTTGTGCGAACGTTGCCGAAACGTAATAATTAGGTCGCAACGTCGGCAACCATTACCGAACGTTGCCATAACGTTGCATACAAAACGTTACCAGCACGTTTCATCATAACGTTGCAAGGACGTTTCAGAAACGTTTCATTCTGGTTGCGACATTAGTAACCACTTCCGAACGTTTCTGCAACGTTGCACGCGAAACGTCGGTCGAACGTTTGAAAAGGACGTTACAACAACGTTGCTTATAGGTAATTGTGCACTTTTAAACCCAGTGGGCACCCAAACGTTGTTGCAAAGTTGTATTTAGGTTGCATTCAAACGTTGCAGTTTGGTTGTCACAATGGTGTATATGAAAGTTTTCCCGACGTTTTTTCCAAACGTTGCTGCAACGTTGTATTAAGGTTGCATTCAAACGTTGCAGTTTGGTTGTCACAATGGTGTACAGTATATGAAAGTTTTCCCGACGTTTTTTCCAAACGTTGCCTCAATGTTGTATTTAGGTTGCATTCAAACGTTGCAGTTTGGTTGTCACAATGGTGTATATGAAAGTTTCCCCGACGTTTTTTTTCCAAACGTTGCTACAACGTTGTATTTAGGTTGCATTAAACAAAAAAAAAATATTTACTGCCAACTGCTCTTTCGAGTATTATCGGCAGATATGCACACTGTCGAGTCCGTTTCCTAGAAAGAACCAGTACTTGGTGTCTAAATAGGAGATAATAACACGCTCCCCGAGTAGGAATCGTACTTTATAATAATACAGTTCATGCATAGCATCAATGAAAATATGATTTCTTGTAAATTTTAGAAATTCATTTTTTAAAATTTTTACAGATCAGTTGCTTAAACTTAAAGATGCTAAAGATGAACTTTAACTCAAAATCGCCGGATAAAATATTTTGTTTAAGTTGTGTTATGCATTAAAATGGTAGAATCTAGTTTCAAAGTTTCAAAAAAATAAATAGTCTACATTTTTGTCTGAAACTTTCTACTGTCGACGTGGTGTAGTGGATTATGTGTCCGCCTAGCGAGCGGGAGTTGGTGGGTTCGATTCCCTCTCGGGGAGCGTTTCATAAACTCTTCTATAGACATCAAATAATGGTTCTTTCTAAGAAACGAACTCGAAAATGTCCATAACTACCGATACTAATCAGCTGGCAGTAAATATATATTTTTTTTATTATTTAAAAAAAATAGAATTTAAAAATACTGCGTTTTAATGCGACCTAAATACAACGTTGCAGCAACGTTGGGAAAAAACGTCGGGAAAACTTTCATATAGACCATTGGTACAACCAAACTGCAACGTTCGAATGCAACCTAAATACAACGTTGCAGCAACGTTGGATGCCCACTGGGTATGTGTGAATGTTGTTTCGTATTGTGCTGTTTCGTACTTTTTTGGCAATTGGTCACTTGCCTTAAATAAAGGACCAACTCATTGTTTATAATAAGAATGCAATACTGCTCCAGCAGCTTGAGTTTCACTTCTTTATATTGTGTTATTATACAATCGGTAGCTAATAATAGTTTATAGAAATATTACATCTTCATTAGTTTCTGTACCTTCACACATTTGGCGTAAAAATGGTTGTTTGTTTTTGCTAACCTAACCATCCATAGTTTATTTGTGACGACTCTTAAGTGGTGTGGGTATTCCGGTTAGAGCAGACAGTTGTATTGTACATCGCACAACTCACTATATTCGATCATGTTTGCTGCACTCGATTATAAGTAGAAGGAAAGTAGGTATTTCGTCGCCATCTTGGACGCCATCTTTGAGATCCCAACGTTCTGATTGGTTGAAATGGAGTGAGATCGGTCTTCTGATTGGTTGATAGGTTTGGCGGTCTTCTTGGCGGTTTACAACCGTCGGTTTTTGGCGGTTTGATATATGATGAGTAAGAATGTTGGCGGTTTGACGCCATCTTGACGGTTTCACTTCCGTCGGTTTTTAGCGGTTTCGTATGAGTAAGAATGTTGGCGGTTTTGCGGCCATCTTGACGGTCTCCGTCGGTTTGAAATATAATACGTGAGCATTTTAGCGGGCGGTTCGAATAATTGCCGCTATATTGACGAGTTCACTTGTGTCGGTTTTAAATATGATAAGTGAGCATTTTAGCTGTTTTACTACTATCGGTTTAACATTTCATGAGCGAGCATTTTGGCGGTTTGAATGATTGCCGCTATAATGACGATTTTACTTTTGTTGGTTTGAAATATGATAAGTCTAATTTTACAGACCATATTTTGTGAATCAGTATGTGGCAAGAAGGCTTATGTATGGTAAGCCTGTTGTAGCAGACGATAAATTCCATTCTCCTAGCAGAGTTGTCGTTGATACCTCAACATAACGTGATGAACCGCTGTGTATTGGTACACTTTGCAAAGGGTTTATAAATATGACTTAGTGTTTAACAGCCAGTAAAATGAGATTGGCCAGTCTGGTGTTTATCATTGAAATCTGTACATATTGACTGCTTTCAGTGAAAACGGGGCTAAATGCATATCAAATGAGATTAGCCTGTGTATATTGATTAGCCTGTGCAATGCGTAGAAGCTTATCAGAGACATTCTACAACAGCAAACACGTTCAGTGCTTATACATCAATTTAACGAAGCATTTTCGAGTGGTTATTCTTTTCGAGCCAGTCCGCTAGTATAAATAAGCGCGCGTCTTTTACTCAATAAACTTCACGAGTTGTTTGTTGATTGCATTAGTAATGGTATAATGGTGATTGTGAATAGGAGTTAAAAACATGAAAGCATTTTACTCTAAAATAAATACAGCAATCAAAATGTACCCGACTAGTGGTTTACATACTTAAGCGTCACAATCATGGGGTGTAATTTGTAGTTAATTTAACCAAGAGACTTTTAAATCTGTTAGTCAGCGTTTGAAGTATCATTACACTAACCCCCTTTTCACTGAGCGCATTTTTGTAATTTCAAGTACAAAAGAGAAGTGAAGCGGAGTTCATTACAGTATATTATCTAATCAACAATTCATTGCGTGGAGATTATCAAAATAGCATTTGACAGGGGTGTCTAAGCTCCGACAGAATTATTCAATTATAAACAAAGGTCAATATAACCTTTAATTTAGATAGTTGCGGGTTTTTTTATGATAAAAGCCTGGAAGACCGATTAGATTTGTCATACATTAAGTTATTATTTTTGTTTTTAATTTCAGGGTAGTTAATTTAATTAGAAGTAGTAAGAAGGATTTATTTTCTGATAACATCACCACAAGACCAGTTGAAATAAAAAGATAACTTCACAGGAAATACTTAAATTGCCAAAGTCATTACTTGGCTTAATGTCAGTAGTAATTAGTTAATACACGAATCCCACGCTTGACTTCAACATAACTCCAACAGTAAAGGAATTCACCACACACATAGTCCATTTACTGGTACAACTAATGAAAAAAGCGTTTTCCCTCCAAAATTATGACATATTATTGAAATTATTATTATGAATAAAGACTTTTAACTTTCGTATTATTCGTGGTTCGTATTACGGGACACACTCTTGAATTGGCGCATGTGATCATAGGATTTTGAATCTGGAAACGCAGAATACCTGGTAAGTGAATAATTTAATTTCTTACATTTTGTTATCTAAAATAGTCGTTCCATAATTTTTCCAAAATTTAAGTGAGCAAATAAGGGGTGTCACGACTGCTATAGGGACACAAAGCGTATCGCAAATAGTTCAATCTTTTGATGGGAACCCAAAATAATTTAACATTGGATTAAAAATGTAAAAAACTATGGACCGCGTACGAATTTAGAGGAGAATAAATTAAAATCAAATGCGTACCAATTAAGTTAAGGGTTTGACAGTGACTACATTCATCGCTATCTGACTGATATACAACATGGGCATGAGCACATTGAAGTATAAATTATAACAACATCATGACAATGAATTTTTTAAAGAATATTTTTGAAGAGTTTTAAATTGTTTATGATGTATCACACGAATATAGAATTATGCACGGATTGGTATTTAAAGAAAATTGTTAAATTAGTTACATACACATAAAGTAGGAAGTGTCAGATGTTAACATACTTTTAAGCAAGAGATAAATAAAGAATTAGAGACGCACACATAAAAATAGTAAAATTAAAATGACACAATAAAAATAAAAACAGTGAAATGACAAAATAAAAATAGAAAAAGTAACCTTACAAATTAAATATGGTGTAGGTATATATATTCATTATCAGTACAATTGTTTTTAGTGCATATATATGTTACGTCTTGTTAAATGTGTAGTAACTGTCTTGAGTAAATTGATTTCAGAATACTTGAATAAGTTTACATTGTTTTGTACTTCATCAGAATTAAGAAATTAACAATGAACAGAACAGAACAGAAGACTGGTTAAGACTGACGATGTTCTATGTACAAGTCGTAATAAAATTTCTGTTTTTTCTGTTCTGTTATGGACCATGATTAGCTGCATGGGTTATTCACAAAGATCCTCGCAAGAAATTTATTGATACATCAGAAGATAAAATAATAATTAAAACAGTTACAGATTCCGTAGTAACGACGGAAATTAAATAAATTTGCGCATTTACAGACTTCGCAATGTTCGCGATCAAACATGTACATAGTTGATAAAGGTTATAATTGTATACGCTTCTCGACAGCAAATGATACAAATTTTGACGTATATAATAACACCAAGATGTAACGGCATGCGTATTTCAAACCTTTATCATACAGTTTATTTAATACAATTCATTTTTTCCAGACATAAAGACGTACAACTACACCACAGAAAATTTAACGGACATCGCAACCGCCACCGGAACCGGATACCAATTTAATTTACCAACGAAACGTTCATTTTTAGTGCAGAGAAGTATAAGCATGTTCGCCGAAATTGTCGTGTACTTTGGATTCCTTCCCCTACATTCCTCTTTCTTCGACGTTTTTTTAGATTTCACCCCCCGACAATCCAAGACACACAAATTTAATTACCCCTTTTGAGTAAACAAGATCTACGCGAAATTGCATTCTTCTTCGAAACCTTCAATGAATTAGACAAAGTACGCGACAATGAGGAAATTTCTGTATTCTCATATATGATATTCTCTAACGAAATCTCCCTTACTAACCTACTTTTTTGCATCGATTATTTCCACATTCCCGTACTTGTTGATCAAATGCTTGACCATTTCAGCCGCTATGATGACATTCTAAATTATAAACTTTGTCTATCCATCATAGACGTTTTTGGCATCGACTCATACATAGCTCAAACAGCTTATCTTCGTTTGACCCATTCAAATTCTTTCCCACAAGTTTGGCGACGTTTACCAATCACCGAATTCGTAGGTATGAATGACAAAGCATTGGATTTTTTGGATTTATCTATGTCGTTACATTTTGAACATCTTCCCAGTGGTCATCTCTTTACATGTCACATTTGTTGGAACAAGCTATGGGGCACATATCATCTTAATGATTGTTGTCAATCCGGTTGTCACGCCAGTTGTGGTGATTCGTATATTTTCAAAGAAACCACCCAAACATGTAAATTTTGTCAAAAAACGGAGACCAGACCGATACCGCGACCCGCAAGTCCTCCACGTGAGCCTCAAAACTGGGAAGATGAACTCCTCTTCTGAACTTGTAATTAATCAAATGAATAAAAATCCCATAAAAATAAAAATAAAATTAAAAAAACCTTGATTATGATAATGCATTGATTACTCTACAAGGAAATGATAGGATGCACATTTATAGTCTACGTAACATTATTACATTGACAATATGCGAGAAAATAGAATGATATATGTGTGTATAATATAAAATTATCATAGAGAAAATAGCATGATGTTATGTATATAATATAAAATTATCATATTTTGTCATGAAAAGTAGTCTACGTTGTATTATCGCATTGACGATATGCGGGAAAATAGCTGGATGTTGTGTTTATAATATAAAAGTATCATATTTTGTCATTAAAATCTCAATATTGCTTCATCCTATTTTACACGGAAAATATCTTTGTGATGATCCTACATTGAGTATATGATATGAAATTCTCATATTCTGTCATAGTTAAGGTCAATACTGTTTCATTTTATTTTACATTTATTCTTTTTTCTTTTTTTGCAGATAAACGAACCTTTCGACGCCACAGGAAGCAATCGCGCGACCAGACGATTCATCACCGGCGAGGGGTCCCATACCTACCGCCACCCCACTTTTACATCATGACGCCAGCGTTTACTTTTTAAAAATTGATACGTTACCATGGAAAATTTTGTCATTGCTCATGATGCTGTTAATTATGCTTTTTATTATGTTGTTACATATCATACTAAATTTGTCATACTCTGACATCTATTATTTCTTTATTATAAATTGATTTTGTCATCGAAAATCTAATATTTTTTCCATCATAACATAATTTTTTTGAACTGATACCTTGTCATTCAGAGTTTGATATTTCTAAAGATTTTAAATTAAAAATTATATAATATCTTTCTTTGATGAAAATGAGGTATGTGACGTAACTTTAGAAAATTATTTTAGGATTAATAATTTTATAATCTGAATACAGAAGCAAGAAATATATAAAATCATAAATAACAACTCTATAACTAAATAAAGCCGATAAGTAATTAAGATACCAAACGAAAACAAAGTAATTAACGTGTCATAACACAATTATGTCTCTTCTATATAATACCTATAAGTATCGTTACACGTTAAATGCATAGAAACAATTAAACATACATTAGTCAGGGAGAGGCGGATTCCCGAGATGTATTCTAGGTGTAGATAACAAATTGGGGATGTCTATTCAATTGGAAACCTGCGCGTATAGGAGGCATAAAATCCGTCGGGGTAATATGTCATCTATCCAAGAGCGGCTTACCGGCGAGAGTCACTACGAAGTAATTGAGTACGAAACGGGTACTATAAATACACAATCAAACAGAAAGATTTTACCCTTGGCTTCTCTTAGGAAATATTCGTTTTGTGTTATTTACATTGGTTTTGAAATTATTTGTTTATCTTAAATAAAGAACTTTAACTTTACATTCAGACTTGTGATTCATATTACATGACACTATCAACCATATGTAAATTAACCTAAACTGTAAATCCCCGCCTGTAGAAATCATGTGTTGAGTGGTTGAAAAATATCGTGTGTGGTTTAAAACAATGGCGTTGGGGAGGGGTTTTACCTATGTATTATACACCCCATCTGAATGTGTTCGCTGTTGTATAATCTTAGACGCAACTCAGTTTTCAAAATTATGTTATAGCTTTTCATATCACAGGATGAAAAGACCACAACCCATTTAAATTTATAAAGAGGGTGTCTTAAAACGCAGGTCGAGATGTGTGTTGTTGTTTTTTTTCTAATCAGTGTGTACAGACTAATCTTATTTGACATGCATTAAGCCCCGTTTTCCTTGAAAGCAGCCAATATGTACAAATTTCAATGATAAACACTAGACTGACCAACGTTGTCTTACAAGCTGTTAAATACACTATGTAGTGTACCAGTGAGAACAGGCAGATTAGGTGGTTAAACCAAACGCTTTAAGCATTTGTTGTCTGCTAAAGTTAACTAAAGTTATCGACACAGGCAGTCATGGGTTACTGGTCCTATTATAGCTACGGCATGCATCATTTGTAAGCTTCGCTCAAAAAAAATCAAAGCGCTTAAGGCATTGAAGTTGCTTGCAGTTATCGTCCTTGATTAGCTTGTGCGCATTGCACAGGCTAATCAGTGTGCACGGGCTTATCTTATTTGACGTGCTTTAAACCCCGTTTTCCCAGAAAGCAGTCAATATGTACAGATTTCAATGATAAACACTAGACTGGCTAATGTCGTCTTACAAACTGGTATATACACTCACTGCTAGAGCAGAATCATTTGTCGTCTGCTGCAGACAGGCAGAGTTAATTGTTCCTTGCAGAGTGAGTTGCGGTTCTTATCGTACCTAAAGCTTTAAAGCGCATACTTATTTGTAAAATATGCTCTGTAAATTTAGTAAAAACGGTAATTCTCATTTCACTCCCACACAATGTTTTCAGAAAAACGCAATACATGCGGTGAAGTGGTGAAGGCGTCAACGACCTTCAGTGATTTTTTTTTATTTTTATTGATTTTTTTTTTTTATCTGGGTACCTCCCTTTAGGGGGGTTACGTATTCCATATTGCGGACAATAATTTTTTTATTTCGTTGAGTATGGATGAAATAGAAAAATTAAGTAAATTAGTACCCCACATACAGGCGTATAATACCATGTGGCATGGGGTAAGTTATATATTTAACAAGAACATCGTGTTTATCTAATTTTAGAACAGGACAAAATAGTGGCTATTTAAACTTATAGTGTGAAAATATTTTCCACCTGTAAAAAGATTCTGAACCACGAAAAATACAGAAAAATTTCTATGGTGACTGTAGATCTTGAATAAGTTGACTATATCCACACTTTCAGATGCTTTTTGAGCTAAATCACCAATGACTAAAATTTTGAAGCCAGATTCCATTGACCACACATCCATGTCTTCTTTGCTTGGTAAACCCTCATGAAATTCAATTGTTTCTATTTGCTTTTTCATATTATCAAATAAGGGTTGATCTGTCGAAAAGCAATAAATGATTTTTTTTAAATCCCCGTTAACATGAATTGCGCATTTTCAAACACATTCAAAAGAAATGATGACTTTCCGCTACCACTTGATCCGGCAATAATGAAAGTTGCAGGGCATTCAAATTTAATACAACAACAACAACAACATGACGTTTATTAAACTCAAATCACAAATACAGTGACGCATGAGTATACAGTGGCAATGCATTTTTTATAAAAAGGTATTAACAATTGTGACATGGTGTTAACTATTATTAAGAAATTATAAGAGAGAAAGAGAAATGAAGATAAGATATGGGACATACATTTGAATTGAGTGGGGGAATGCTGATGTTGACCTAAGAAATAAACATTATTTCCTTTGGCCTCAATAACCTGTTTGTTTACCTGGGTAACTGAAACAGACTATAGTTATGTTGTTGTTTTTTCGTTTGGCTCTATTTAAAGCCCATTGAATTTGATTGGTTAATTTATTTTTAGCTATGGCTCTTCGCTGATCTATGTGTAAACCCTGTTATTAGGTCAGAAATGTGCGTTTTATTTGTGTTTTCACTCTTTTATCTGTGGAATAATCGCGGAGAGTGATTCTAGTTCTTCTTGAATGCTCTGAGCTTTTATGAGTACATACGTACAGCTCGGAGGGTCAATAGCTGGGAGTTGGATTATTGCAACTAAGAGTGATTCATTAGTAGTTTGCATATTAACTTAAGTAATGTGGAGATTTAAAATGTGTGCACTGTACTTGTCTGTTTAAGGTAATTGCATTTGGGATTAATTGGAGTATTGAAATGATGATCAAATATGAAATGACACGTTCACGTTACAATGACCGATGTTTATCCACAACATTGTCAGGCCAGATAACCATGTCCATGTTTGACTTGTGTCAGTGACCATGTGATTCGTAAGTAAAACTTTATGTTATTGTTTCAGCAAGTAGCTGTATAATATAATAATGTACAAAAATGTGTCAATTTGACCTACAGTAGTGAAATTGCATGACATACAATACTGTGCATGTATTTTTGTAAGTGTACACATGGCACATGAAGTCTTATTAACTGTAAAGGTGAAAGGTATAGATGAGTTTCAAGTGTCATTGATTAGAAACATATATCATTGAGTATTTAAGTAAGGTTAACATTAAACTTGAGGTACAAACATGCACATTGCATACAATTTGGCTAGTGAAAAGTTTAAAATATAAATTACAATTTGTTAACAACAATTAAGAGTAAATAAGTAATTTGTGGTATTGATAATGGTTGCCGGATTGGAAAAAAAATATGCATAAACAATATTTTAAACATGTGTAGTGAATGAAGTAAGGTATTCAACATTTACTACGATGTAGTAATACCAATTAATATGTAAGATATGCATTCATCTTATAAAATATTGATTGATTAATTGAAACAAAATGCCAAATATACTGACTGTATAAGAAAAATATTTTGTTCTCTACATAATTAAGCTTATCATCGGGTTACTGTTTAAAGTAATATTTTTATGGATGTGGATAAGTCCTATAAAATGATACATACAATGTCGAAGCCTTGAATACACCTATCACCTGCAACGAAATAAATAAAGTGATTATAAAATTAAAGAATGGCAAAGCGCCATCACAAATTGACAATGTTTTAAATGAATTCATTAAGAACACTTCTTTCAAAATGCTCCCAATATATTGCAGTCTTTTCAACACAATTTTAGACACCGGAATCTTACCTGAAGCTTGGTTAATCGGTGCAATAAAACCCATATTTAAAAATAAAGGATCTAAGCTTGATCCTAACAATTACAGACCGATTACAATTTTAAGTTGTTTAGGCAAGCTATTTACAGCTGTAATTAACAAACGAATAAACACTTTTCTAGAAGACAATAACTTACTTCATGAGAACCAAGCTGGATTTCGCTCAGGTTATTCGACATGCGACCATATATTTACATTTAATATGCTTATTCAAAAATTAAGGGCCGCTAAAAGAAAATTATTTTGTTCATTCATAGATTTTTCGGCTGCATTCGATTCTATCTGGAGAACAGGTCTGTGGCATAAAATACTTAAACTTGGAATTCAAGGTAAAATATTCACCATTATCACAAATTTGTATTCTAATATTAAATCCTGTGTTTCTCTCAATGGTGAACTATCCCAAATGTTTTTTAGTACTTTAGGAGTGAGACAAGGAGAAAACCTATCTCCTATACTTTTCTCTATGTACATGAACGATCTTGATGCTTTCTTACAACAAACGTGTAATGGAATAAGTCTAGAAGTTAATATAAATGATGCCATCCACTTCCTAAAATTACTTATCTTACTATATGCAGATGACACCATAATCCTCGGTGAAAATGAAGAAGAATTCCAAAACAAACTGAATTGCTTCTATAACTACTGCACGACTTGGAAATTAAATGTCAATTATTCCAAAACTAAAGTTATGGTTTTTGGGACAACTAAAACCTCCAAATATAAATTCTACATAAATAACCAATTGCTCGAAACAGTCAAAGAATACAAATATGTAGGTGTCTTTTTCTCTTCATCTGGAAGTTTTTTAAATTGTAGAAAATATCTCGTAGAACAAGCCAACAAGGCACTGTTCCACGTGTTCACAAAAATAAATAATCTTAATTTACCAATTGACCTGCAAATCAAACTATTTGACCAAACTATAGTCCCTATTTTGACATATGGTTGTGAAGTATGGGGATATGAGAATCTAGACATAATCGAGAATGTCCATTGTTCTTTCCTACGAAGAATCATTAAAGTTAAAAAAATCTACGCCAAGATATTGCTTATATGCAGAACTTGGAAGATACCCGCTGGATATAATTATAAAAACAAGAATGATAAGGTTTTGGAACAAGATAATAACAAGCAAACACACTAAATTTTCCTTTTTGATGTATAAATTTATGATAAACTCACATATAAACAATAAATGGACTAACTTTATTGCCAGCATCTTAAACTCTGCTGGCCTTTCATTTTTATGGTTACAGCAAGAGAACATTTCGACAAATAACATACATAAGCAAGTCAAGACAACTTTAACTGATCAGTTTATCCAGTGTTGGAATGCGCAGATACAATGTTCATCTAAAGGCAAAATGTATGGATTATTTAAAAATAATACCAACTTTGAACATTATCTTACAGCCTTACCTCAATCACTACGATTAAGTATGCTGCATTACCGCACCGGCAACCATCTATTCCCAGTTGAGTCTGGCCGCTTTTCTCAAAACTTCATACCCCATGAGAATCGAAAGTGTAACCTATGTAATACAAACGACATTGGGGACGAAATGCATTACCTTTTATTATGTCCTCACTTCAAAGACAAAAGAACAAAATTAATCCCTTCTAATTATACGCTCCGTCCAAACGTCATTAAATTCCATGATTTAATGTGCACTAACAATCCTGTCACACTTAAAAACACAGCTTTATTTATGAAACACTTAATCAATGCCTTTCGGCGCTCGTAATAAAATAGTTGCATACACGTACCTAAAGACACAGTATTTTCTTTTGAGAAGTATACCTCTAATACTCTAAAATTAATGACCCACATAATAATATAAAACCTACCTCGCTATGGCGCACGAAATAATCCAATTGCCATTGTTAAAATATCCACTCTATTACGTTTACAAACAGTCCAACTCATCCATCAATGAAATATTACGCTACACTGTCTCATCACGTTTATATAACACTCCCGTCAATGAAATGCCAGTTATCGCTTCTATCGACAATCCACACAACGCAGGGGCACCATAGAGGGTTGTACGCTTATTACCGTTTACATTTTATGAACTGAAATTCCTGATAAACGTCTAACCGAACTATTTAATTGCTTAATAGTTCCCCGACGGTTACCCTCCCTCATTTTATTAGACGGGAGAGTACTCTATTTATACTAGGAAGACCTACCTACGTTCAACCATAAAATCACATTAAAAAATGGATATTGCAAAAATTAAAACTCACTACTCGAATGCATGTTCTTGTATGTATTAAATAAAGAAAATGTCACGTAAAAAAAAATAATTAAAAATAAATAAATAATAATATAAAAAATGGTAGAACTATGTTCCCTGTCTTATGGTAAGTGTAATCGTAATATTTGCTCTTCCTAGCTTTATAATCACCACTATCATAATCATCATGGCCATCACCATTGTCGTCATCTCGATCATCATCATGATTACTAGTATCATCATTATCAGTATTACTATCATTATTAGCATCGTTGTTGTTGTTGTTACTATTATTAGAAGTATTATTATAACTAACGCTGTTGTTGTAAATCATTAATCCTACTCTTTAATATGGAGTGTATCCACATAAATATTCCACCACTAACTGTTAACTATTTAATGTTGTTGTTTGTGTTACTTTTGTAGAAGTACTATTATAACAAATGTTGTTGTTGGTGATCACTATACATTATTTTGTAATTAGAACGAATTCACATACGTACTTAACTATTAATTATCCAACATGTTCGGGTTCGAAACCCAAATTTTCTTTTGTTTGTAGACAATATATTGTTTAAATAACCATTATGTTACTGACCCTCTACTGGAGAATTTTCACATGACAACCACTTTCCCAATTGATCTACTATGATTTATCGTATATAATACTGTTTGTTTGATATCTGTGTAATTATCTTATACATATGCTCACATGTTATTACAAAATGTCATTGTTTTGTAACCTGTGAAAACAAATAAAGTTCTGTTCTGTTCTGTTCTGTTCTGTAATTGTAAAAAAAAATAAAAAAAATAAATAAATAAATAAATAAAAGATGATAAACATATGCACCAAGCTAAAATATTCAACGGGTTTATGTTTGAAATAATATTTTTATGAATTTGTATAAGATTTTAAATCCTTTAAGGTTCTTGTAGTCAACAATTCTTTGAATTTTAGTGTATTTGTTCTTCAGTAATAGTATCCTTTTATAAACTTCTTTCTGTGTTCACTAACAAACGGACATATAAGTATGTAGAGAATAAAATCATTTTGTATTAATAAGTTATACTTAATTTTTTAATAAAACTTTTTGCTTTAACATTTTTCATTCAGGTTATTTCAAATACACTTTTGTCTTGTAATTATTTTCTTCAATGTCCTAAAATAGTTTTATCTTTGTGATTATTATAGGTCTATTTTTGAACTTTTGTTGAAGTAAATATTTTCTAAATAATTTTCTACAAATTTCGTTTTTTTAAACTACTGATTCAAAAATATTTTTCTTAAAACTATTTCTTAGGCTTTTTTTTTTTTTTAATAAAACTTCTTCCTAAAACATTGCTTTTCTTAAAAAAATAAAAAAAATAAAATCACTCATAAATAAATTCCTTAAACTAAGTTTCCTAAACCATTCACCTTAAAAATATTTTCCATTTAACTCTTTTTCTATTTAGCTTTCAACTTTTTAAAATTATTTTCATATTTAAAAATAATTTTCATAAAACCATTTTGCATAAATTAGTAATGCTAATTTTTTGTGTGAAGATTTTAATTTAAACTTTTTGCTTTAACATTTTTCATTCAAGTAATTTCAAATACAATTTTGTCTTGTAAATATTTTCTTCAATGTCCTAAAATAGTTTTATCTTCATGTGATTATTGTTGATCTATTTTCTTTTCAACTTTTGTTAGAGTCAATATGTTCTAAATAATTTTCTACAACTTTCGTTTTTTAAACAACTGCTTCAAAAATATATTTTTTTAAACAACTGCTTCACAAATACTTTTCTTAAAACTATTTCGTAGTTTTTTGTTTTTTTTTTGTTTTTTGGTTTTTTATAAAACTTCATTCTAAAAAAGTTCTTCAACTTTGTCCTTAAACATTGCTTTTCTAAAAATAAAAACACTCGTAAATAAATTTCTTAAACTTAGTTTCTAAAACATTCTTCTTAATTATTCACGTAAAAAAGTTCACCTGTAAATAAATTTCTTAAATTTAGTTTGAAAAACATTCTTCTAAATTATTCACATTAAAAAAATATTTTGCTTTCAACTTTTTTTTTTTTTTTTTTTTTACTTTCCAAAATCAAATTTTCAAAAATAGATTGCATAGTGTTCTCATTTTATTTTATTTTTCTTAATCTAATTTTCAAAAAAGTCCGAATAACTTTTTATACTAAATTATTTCTTAAGCTTATTTTCAAAAAACAGTTTCTTATATTTAAAAAAAAACAAAAACATGTGTATAACTTCTCAGATTCAAAAAATTATGTTCATATGTGTATAACTTTCCGAATTCATAAAATTATAAGACCATTTTGCTTTAATGATTAAAAATATTGAAGATTTTAATTAAAACTTTTAACTTTTTACATTTTTCAATGTTCTAAAATAGTTTCATCTTCATGTGATTATTGTTGATCAAATATTTATCTCACACGTGTTTGTTCCATTTTTTATGTTATCGAGGTGGTGTGTATATCAATTCCTAAATGTTTTGCTAATACGAAGATTTTTTAATAACATTTTCATACAACTTAATTCTTAAAAAAAAAATGTTCTTTAACTTATTTTCAAAAACTTTCTCATAAAACACTGCTTTTCTAGAAAAAAATTCACTCGTAAATTAATTTCTTAAACTTATTTTAAAAAACTTTCTCCTAAATACATAAACCTACGTTTTTTATTCAAATTCTTTAAATTATTTTCATTAGTAAAATTATTTTCATAAAACCATTTTGCATTAATGAGTTATATTAAACAATGTTGAAAATTTTAATTAAAACTTTTTGCTTTAACATTTTTCATTCAAGTAATTTCAAATACAATTTTGTCTTGTAATTATTTTGTGTAATTATTTTCTTCAATGATCTAAAATAGTTTCATTTTAATTTGATATTAACTATCAAAACCAGCCATTACTTGTTTAGATATTAATTATGTGATAATTGTTTATCAAATTTAATATGATCTCACACGTGTTTGTTCCATTTGATGTTTAATCGTGATGGTGTTTTTATCAATTCCTAAATGTTTTGCTAAACATAATGTGCTCACAGTTCTCTTGTTATATTTTAAGTGGTGAATATTTGCATACATTGTCATTTTCCTCACTGCCTTTAATAACAGAGACATCTTCTGGTGATAAGTTTAATACTATGTACTTGCAACTAGTTTCATATTGTGTTTCTGTTCACGCGTAATATTTATATCATGAGTATATGACTCAGACAATACAATTTTAAAACTGATTTTATCTAGTTTTTTCTATGACCTCAGTCACCTCACAACAAACAAAAGACACATGCCTTAAGTGTCTTAAATTGTTTTGTGATTTTAACAGTTGCAAATATCTTCGATCACCCTCATTCATTTTGCTTTTTATCAAGAGAATGTACTTGTATGAAAATAATTGACTGTGCAAAAAAAAAAAAAAAAAAAAAAAAAAAAAAAAATAAAAAAAATACACGTGTTATGCTTTAACAAATAAAGTTTTAGAGTTCGTTATTTTTTAGTAATATCATATTTTTCACAATAAAACTAAATAAAAAAAATGGCGCATAAGTTACATAATGCTCAAACATAATGCCTTTATAAAGAGAAAAAAAACTTTTGACATTTTAATCACTGAATAGCTTATTGCATTCTAGGTATATACACGGAGTAGTGTTAACATTGCACGACTGAACACAGGAAAGCATTCTTATATTGTAATGCATATTATGGTGGGAATGTATATCTAAACAATAAACTCATACCCGCTATTCTTATTTTGGTTTTGTTTTTATAATTTTCAAAGAATTGTTTGTGAACATCGCTTACTGAAACTATCGAATAATTACATTACATCTTTTAAAGGTTACATCTCTACTTTATGAAATTTTATCTCCCTTACAACCTTAAAATCTAATCGGATATCACAGCTTTAAATCAATAACAATAACTATGAATGTGAACGTAAATATCTGAATAAAAATAGGTTTTAACCATTAAACAAAAATCATTTCCCTCTTGCGTGTTTATATACTGCACCAATTATGTTTTAATCCAGTATGTACATGCATTTTTCTTATTACCGATTAGCTGAACATTATTCATATTTAATAAATTCATAACATTATTCATAAGTTAATACAAACATATCAATCGACTTTAAAATTGTAATGGGACCTGTAAACAATTAAAACTAGGAACATCGCTTTGGAGAGATAATTACCAAGCATTTGGATGTTAAGATATATCCGATGAAAATCACTAGATTATTTCACTTGCTTTGTAAATGATCAAAGTTAATCAGCGTGAATCGTACATGTAAACAAAACTTTCACGCCTGTTACTCTGACCCGATGAAATCACGTGACCAAGTCTACTACACCCGTCAATCACTTTCCCACGCACTTGTCGATAACCTATAGTCTGTTCCAATATTTGAAGTTACTAATCATTTAAAATGTATTACGCCCAGGTAAAAGACCAATTACCAGGTCATATAATCAACTAGACACACACCACGTCTCCAATGCCCTAAATAATAATTACCTAGGAAAATGTATGTTAGTTATTTCCCAAATAGATCTTACCAAACCATGTAATGTGAAAATTATGCGTCTATGACTATATTGTTCTGTATACTCATGTATTGCAATTGTAACTTGAGTTAAATAAAGTTCTGTTCTGTTCTGTTCTGGAATTTACATGGAAAAAAGACATGCTGATCATTTAACCCAGAATTTATCTCAAAGCACACACATTTAAATATAAAGTTAACCCGATTGCAATTAAAAAATGAAAACCATTGAAATAGAATATCACATAAATTGATTTACTTTATAGCTTCTCGATGACTAGATATAAGCCTAAGCTGTACATTAATTTTGATTCGAAATTTACTAAACATCAACAACATGGCTTTTTTGTCACACATTTTTAGGATTAACTCGCTAATTACCAATTATATTTATTGAAATGACACTATCATCTGTTTATTTTTATTGCTTCATGATATGTTTGATCACGTCTCTTTCATTCATATTCTCACCGATCGTCAAACATTGAATAAGTGCGTTTGATATTTTTTCAATTTATTACATCTCTAATATTTTAGAGGCAGAACATAAAAAAAGACTTAACAAAAGAATAAAACAACTTAACAAACTTATTTCGGCTTCAAATCATACTGCTGACATTCGTAAAGTAAACCAAATAAAGCCTTTAGGGCTTTCCCAAGCAGATGTTATTGGTTTAAAGTAACGGGTTGTTTTTGCAACGCATAGGAATCTTGATTATTCAACCAGTTGTTGATAAAATTCAAAGTAAACTCTCCTGGGTATTTTTTTCTCAATATGTGTTGTAATTTCACAGCACCTACATAACTGCCAGGTTGCTTAGCATTAAAATAGTATTCTGAAAGAATACGCTCCTTTTGTAATTTATCCATGGTTAATCAATATTGCTTGTTTATTTATAAACATTGACATCCGCACTATTCGAAAACAACTTTAAAAATTAACAACACGAATACTTCAATGCATATAAAATATTTATTTTATACACATAGTGATCTCATTACAAAACATGTTCAGTACATAATTTTATTTGTTAAATGTGATAAAACACTGATGAGTTTTCTGATATTTCTTTGTTTACAAACATGTGCTTTTCAACTCTCTCAATTGTCCCCCCTACATTCAACAAGACTGGAGGAGTATTCCCCCTTACATTAGCAATCAAATAAAACAGTATGCTCCCTTATACTATACAAAGTTAATATCATACACAAAAGATACATTCCCATCAATATTATCTGAACACTCCATTTCTACTAGAAGATCAATCCTTGACTGAATAATAACGTTGAATTACTGTGTTTTTAAATCAGTTACAGCGAAACAATCTGTCTTCTATTTGTGTAATTGTAAGCACCATTTTTTTCATCTTGGCTTTCCATTGATCCGTTTTCATTATGGCTAGAAAGTCTTTGCTCTCTATAACTCGTTTGTGAAGGAAAACCATCTCTGGGGTAATATTCGAAATGGCCATCATTTCTTCCCAAGAACGTATTATGGCATTTTCATCGACTTCTTTCAGCATATCCTCGAAATAAAACTCAAGTTGATACTCCTCATCATCACATATCATGAGGCAGTCATGTTCTTTCTGTGAAGGGTGATTGGTTTGACAACCATAACAGTTCTTTCGAACAGTCATTGTTTTGACTTCACATCAAGCTTTTGCGTATAAAAAGTCAAAGTAGGAACGCATCATCATGACACTCGCTGAAGTTGAGATGTCTAATTGAGGGGGTGATGAAAATTCCACCCCCTCAGTCATGTTATTCTCTTCTTTCCCCATTTCATTGTTTAATGATAAAACACTATGTCCATCTTTACAACTGAGCTTAAAATCTTGAGATGATGAACAAGCCATATTCACTATGTGCTTCTGTCACTTGTTGAAGTGGGAATGAAACACAGTACTTGAGGATTTCTTTATATAGCTTTATATCTAACGAATTTTGTTTTCAAATTTTTCAGATCACGCAACCGCCAAAATGCACGCCGCCATTTTGAAGCATGTCTGAGTGAACCGATGGTTTCCATGGATTCCATGAAGATTCAATTGATTTGTTGGTTTTTAATTGTCCAATTATTTTTAAAAATAAACATTTTGGTGAATGCTGTTTGTGTTCTTCCAACGGATCATCTTCTTTCCCCCATTGGTGTAATCGTACTGCACACGAAAAACATTCTACTGTATCGTTTTTACCTGTGTAATAAAAGCCAGCTGATGATAACTGAAACTTGTTCGGTTGAATTTGAGGTGACCATAGATCAAATGTTTTAAGTCTATCTTCATAAAATGTGAGGTGTTCAAATTTGAACTCGAGTTCTTGAAATGCATTCATGGTGACTGTCCCTCTAAAAATGAAATCAGTAGTTCAACACTTTCTTTTAAACTACACATCGTTTCAAACATTGTCGTTGGTAAAATCAACTTGTTTTTTTCTTTTTTTAAAACCAGTTTTACTCGAGATCGTCTCTTTTTCAAAACTAGGGTAAAGTTATTGTCAAGTGTACAACTTATTTCTTTACACACCGGTGACCAGGTTATGTTTTCAAAACCATATTGCTTAAAATAAGATAGTGTATCTTCAGAAAACAGTAACTGTGCCTGTGCCATTATTCTATACGAAAATACACGCACGTATTGTACCCGCAAACGTCCACAAAAATTACACAAATGGATGAAAAGATAAACCACTTAATCCAACAACACTATTAAACCGTGCATACTTGTACCTTAACGATCTTATTATAACGCATCAATATGGCGGATCCATCCTACATTAAACCGAATTAAATCGTCAATATAGCGGCAATCATTCAAACCGCCAAAATGCTCGCTCATGAAATGTTAAACCGATAGTAGTAAAACAGCTAAAATGCTCACTTATCATATTTAAAACCGACACAAGTGAACTCGTCAATATAGCGGCAATTATTCGAACCGCCCGCTAAAATGCTCACGTATTATATTTCAAACCGACGGAGACTGTCAAGATGGCCGCAAAACCGCCAACATTCTTACTCATACGAAACCGCTAAAAACCGACGGAAGTGAAACCGTCAAGATGGCGTCAAACCGCCAACATTCTTACTCATCATATATCAAACCGCCGAAAACCGACGGTTGTAAACCGCCAAGAAGACCGCCAAACCTATCAACCAATCAGAAGACCGATCTCACTCCATTTCAACCAATCAGAACGTTGGGATCTCAAAGATGGCGTCCAAGATGGCGACGAAATACCTACTTTCCTACTACTATTATATTTGCTGAATTAGATTTTATACATAAATAAAGAATTATACATAGGGATTCTAGTCATTGAACATAATTATGTAAGAATTAAATAACGTGAATATAGCAAAATGTTTAACGGACAAAGGTTTTGCCGACATTCTCATCCGATTTTTGGGGTGATTTTTGTGGAAATAAATACAAACACTATATTTTGCGTTATATATACTTGCAATTTGGATACATATGTATCTGAAAATGGTGCACACCGCGAGATAAGTCGAAAACACAACTATGTCGGCATCGGTTAAATCACCGAAGTCGGAAAAGCCGATTGCAAACCACGGTGATTGCACCACATCCACACACACCCGCGAAAGTATACTACACTGTCTAGGTAACCAAAGATAATTACAGTGTTAGTTTTGTAAAAAAAAACACAGAATACGGGAATCTTTCTCGTCTTGTACATATTTAACAAAATTCAATCGGTAATGTTATTAGAGCATACGTTAATTTTTATGTTCACCAATTCAATAAATATTCTATAAAAAAAACTAAAATTAATCGCATTATTTTTCAGCAATCAAACAATAAAATCAATATGTTTCTATGCGTTCCCTATTCCGAAGTACGTGTTTACGCCTATCGATCCTTATTTATATAAATGACTGCATTTTGGCAACTGCTAAGGACAATATCCGAAATCCGAACAAGGCTCTTGAAGAATTACAGTTGTCAAGGTAACCGTTCTTTGCCAATGAAAATCGCGTGATCGCCTTCTTATGTCAAATGGTACAATTAATTGAGCTTTCCTTCCAAATTCAACGCGATATTGAATCTCTGATCAGTCGTCCTGTCAGTGCCAGTGATTAAGCATTCACTTGCTAACAGGCAAGAGCAATTAAAGCAGTTTTGGGGAAGCGTCTTATGCGATGGTAAGCACGTATGCGTTCTGGGATTCGAAGGCACTTGTAAATAGTTTGCAGGTCACACACGGAATCTGGAGCTAGAAAATGTGATTATTCTAGCTAATTACATGTATACCTGTTTTAAGTGGTTAAACCATAGCCGACCGAGTTGAAATTATGTCGTCTACTGCGCTCTAATCGAATCTTATGAGGTGTTGAAAGCTGACATTGGTGTATAGAGTGCAACGATTCTCTAATACTTTATGTTATCTCGCTCATCGCACATATGGACAATTGCAATTAACTTTTTGGAAATAAATGTGTACTATGATTCCACACAAACCAACAATACACCATCGTACAAAGGTCAGTTTTTCTTGCACTGAAATAATACGATAAGAAATTTAAGTGTTCGTAGCGCTCAAAGAATCATTCAAACAGTGCACGCAAAATTTAATACTACCCTGTACAGACACTGGCATAAAACAAACGATATCACACGACCCCACAAGTCAACATCAGTCGTCAAAGAGGAGGCGAAAACTCCAGTTGTAAGGTTTTTTATTTTGTAAATATTGTTTCGTTTGTTCCGTTTATCCACATACGACATATAATGTATGCATTCAGCTTTATTTTCGTATATAAAAATATCGTATATTTGTCTTAGTTTCCGAGAACGCTTCGAGGCAAATTTTAACATGTAAAGGAAAACGTAAGTAGTAGCAGAAGCAAACAAACAAATAATTCATTTTAAGACAAAATAACCGTTAAATGATGATATATTACATATGATGTGATTACATGTTCCATTTAGCATCGATACATTTCAGACACAAGAACATTTATGTCAGATATCTGCGGAATTATGTTGATATATTACATATGATGTGATTACATGTTCAATTTAGCATCGATACATTTCAGACACAAGAACATTTATGTCAGATATCTGCGGAATCATGTTTTTTTTTCTGTAGGGCAGGTCAATTAAATCAAGCATTTCAAGCTAAGAAGAGGGATACAATGCATCCATATTTATTTGATATGCACCAATAAACATTATTTTACATAAAACGCGATAATTTGCGAAAATCAGTTAAGTGTTTTAATTAAATGTGAACCACAGTATCAATTTGTGTGAGGCTTTCGAACATGTAGTGAGTTTAAGTATATGTTTTCATCGGTGTTACAAAGCGTATCCATTTATGCAAGAAGATAAATATAATTATCATGATGTAACAGTAGATCAGGAATCTTAATGTATTGTTAATAAGCAATCTTGGTTCTCGTAGCAGGAATATGTCTGTTAAAATGCTCACTTGCACTTTTAAAAAGGTCCATGTGTGTACCTTATTTTAAAGAACATCGCGAAACAAAGCAGAGATAATCTCCGCCAGCATCTTAAAGACTCCTTTAAGATCGTGAATGTCGCTGACTCAATTAAGTTTGAGTTTAAGTATATCGTTCACTGGGATTACCTATGTCTAGCAAAAGTGCGAAATATCGTGAACGAATTCACATTATTCAAAGACCGGGTAATGGTCGCCAGCGTTTTAAGGAATTAGATAAGTCTGTATCATGTTTTCGAAAAACTACCACAAGACGTCACTGGACAATGACGTAAACTGATACCAAAGATGAATGAGGCGAGGCGATTGGGTAAGCGAGCGTTCTTTACATACGACACCCTTTACGTCGATAGATTCGCAGTCATAGCGTAGGGCGCGATGGCTTTAAAATACATTATCTCGGAGAGATTGAGCGATTATAAATTATTTGCTGCAAATATTTAAAATTCGGATGATATAGGTTTCTAGTCTGACTCGGTGAAAAACTTATCCAATAATATGAAGTTGAACGGCTTCACATTATTAGGAAAATTTAAACTAACATAAATATTCAAATCAACGAATATTGCGGAAAATATTTCGTAAAATAAAGTTAACACATATAGCTTTTAGCAATAGCCAAACTTGTAACGCCTTATGTGGTATAGTTACTCTGATTTAAACTTTTAAAGGGATACACAATGCTCGTTTTTATTTTTTGTGGCACGATATATTCCATGTTAAATCATTGCAACTATATCTATTCATACGACACACGAACACAAGCTTGGTTAATTAGCATGTATTGATATATTGTCCCCACCCCCACCCCCACCCCCAAACAAAGAGAACAGAAATAAAAGTATTTTTGTATCGTGTTAAATCTATGTTACCAGACCATATATAGCGTTGAAATGGTTGCAATTGCTAAAAGGAACATTGATTTCTTATGTGTTAACTTTATTTTTCCATATATTGTACGAAATGCTCGTTGATCTTGAGTGTTTATGGGCATTTAATGAAGAATTTTATTATATTTAAGAAAAATGGGATTACGTATGCGCCTGAATTGGGTAGTGCTTTAAACACAGGGGGTCTATATTGCAGAACTAGTAATGATTGTGAATTTATTGTTCATTACTCAGTTATAATAATATTTGATGATATATATTACTGGTACACACCACTTTTTTTCCTCTCTCAGGGCCTTACATTTTGCATACTAGACACTTGATTCAACTGCTTGATTTATGTAAGTCAAATTCTTTCCATATTATCTACGGTAGAATAGGCGATAGCTGTAAACATTCATTTTGTTTCAAATAACGATACCTCTGTACTTGATTAAGTGTTTACCAAATGAACTCAATTTGCAAATTGTTAGCAAACTTTACTGTCGGTGATTTAATGATTGGAGTGATCATGCCCCGTTACATTTTTAATTACATTGTCACACTTGTTAACCCAGTTATGAGTTATTTACTGATTTAAATATAAATGTAAAAGTACATAACGAGATCAATTTAGTTTAGGAATTATTTCAAAACTGCATAATTTTAATGATATTGTCGGATTTTTATCTTTTTCGAGTAGAACGTTAATTAACCAACTAAAATTCGCAAGTTGCGGGTCAGTTGTTAACAAAATCACGCACATTACATTGCCCTGTGTTGTACTATATTTTTTTTAAGAAATATGATCTAAAGCCTAAATTAGTTTGTCAATTTTTCGATTTTTTTGTTGGCGCTATGTTATGTTTTGCCACTGACTCAGAAAGAAGGGTATGTAATTAACCGAAAATGATCGAACACACCCATCATCTTTCTTCTTTCAAAATGTTGTTAAATGTAAAAATAAACACAAGTCGTGTAATGCAACTATATATAGAGCGTAAGGTAGATACCGTTAAATTCAAATAGATATGTAAGGATGGTTAATTGTTTGTTTAACATCATTTACAGTAACAACATTATTATAAAAACTGTCTATACACAATCAGTGAATAATTAAAATTAAGGATACAATTATTGGGTTGCGGATATTAAAAAAAAGGTCAACTGAATCGAATATATACAATCTCAACGTTTCTAACACTCTTGCATGTACATGTGAATTCAAATAGTAGTAATATTGACACATATAAGCAAGCACGGTTTGAAAATATAAATTATAGTTCAATTTTTAGATGTCCATTGAATGTTGAAAACACCTCTTTAATAGTAAGACTAATTAGATTTATTAGCCAATAGCTTACGTTTTTAATTTGTAACACTACGGGCCTCTGAGTATCCACTGTGAATTCAGACACGCAAACACTCACGTAACGGTATCCCTTGCAACGAAAAGAAAACGCATGTGTGTTTGTAAGGTAATATTTGTTATTGACTGTTTCTTTGGCTTTTGAAGGTAGAAAATTCCAGTGATTGAAACTATGGTGGCTGATAGCTGCCACATCGTTTTGGCGTGAACGCGAGAAGAAAGGTCGCCAACAATAGAAAACACTTGTATGACAAAACTTCCGACACATGACGAAATTGTTGTATTTGTCCCATTTTTGGCGCGTGTGCGGATCTCAAATGAGCCAACACGGAAAAATGCTTGTTTCGTTTTGGTGTGGGGGCGAATGTCTTCAAACCCACAAACACTCCTGCACGATATGGGAGAAGTCACCCACAATATGTTACATTTTACACAAATTCTTTCATTAACTGGGGTCTCTTTTAACTTCCAGTTCGTGTCTTATTATATCCATATAAAACAACAGTGAACTTGGAAGGCTTCAAAGCGCATTGCCCGACAAGATCTCATAAGTTTTGTCAGTTTTAAACATGTTGTATTTTAGTTATGATGCTATGATTATGATTTCTTATATGCACTTCCACGATTTATGATTAACGATGGGTCAAGTGTCAAATTTGGAGCTCCCGAAAAAACGGGTTAAACGACCAATGATTTGAGTTGACTGATCCAAAGTGGTATCCACATTTTTATCAATTTTATATGACCGCTGTGTATTTTGTTGTCTTCTCTAGTTCATGCTTCTTCAATGCTTCTTGCAAAAAATAAAGGACTGGATGCTGTAATACGCTTTCTCGGATCATTTTGCAACTGAATTTTGTCTTTTTGTATATAACGAAGCGTTCTAAAAGTTGTGCAAGTTGGTCTATAATTCAAAGAGAGCTATCTCTATTAAAATTTAGAAATCGATTCGAGCAGTAAATATATCATAATGTTAAGTAATTCCGTCAACATGCATATTATCAATTTTGACCTACGACTCTATTAAATCAAATTTAGATAAAGATTAAAAGGCATAATAGTCAGAAACAAACTTGAGTTGTCTTCTTTGCAATCATTGTGAACATCATGTCATAGTTTTTAAGTTAATAGTTTACTTCAAGATCATATCATCATTCTATTTAAACATACATTTGAACAATAAAACCAATTGAAGAAAAACACTTCATGTTTGATTTGTGGCCAAGAGATAATGCTTCACCGTGAAGAAATTTCAATGTAATGTCTTCTTCTAGCTGTCCGCCGATCACAGCTTTGTGTAAAAGGTTCAAATTGCAATTATATGGATTTTCTGATACCACGCGCGCACGCAAAGGTTTGCACTGTTTACTTTATTAATATACATTTTACCTTTCAAACAGGTGATACCCTGGTGTGGTCAGACAAATGTTGGTATGACTTATAAAGGTGTAGTTCAAAGTGATACACACTTTGTAAAACCTGCAAATTGCCAGATAAGATTAAGAATACCTATCTCGTAACACCAGAATATTTCAAAATTATATGTACGGAAACTTTAATTATGTGGATACCACTTCTCCATTGAACTTTAGCATCTAGGCAATATGCGAACTAAATAAATATGCATGTTAATAAAGCGACCATGAGTTCGTTAATTTAATTAATTATATATTTTCGTATTCAAAGTGTGCACATTATTCTAATACGCTTTTTAATACAACATTTACCAAATACGTATGCAATTTAAATGATACTATTTTAGCATTATACAAGTATAATTATTCAAAAAATATTGATGCTTCTTTTAAAAAGGTTAAAAATTAATGTAACTGTTTATTTTTCATGTGAAATAATTTATCGGTAAACCGCAGTTTGTATACATTAGTTTAAAGCAGACATAACTGGCAATCTGACCGTCTCGCGATTTCAGATAAACAATACCATGCAGATTTAATCGGTTGATCAGCCATTCATCATGGCGTCTATTCATGGTATCGTTGAACACTGTATTATCGTGTCATTTTACATACTCAAAGAGGCATATTGAAGTTTATATAAACACTTGTTGAAGGACGGCACGTTTCTTCTTTTCACACAGATATACTACATTCAGATAATACTCTATTGATGAAAGCGCAAAGGAAAATATAAACAATGCTATTCTCTCGATACCCTAAACCAACAGGAGACGAAACCTAGTGTACATTTTATTTATAGCGATTTTACCACAACTACAACTCATGTTATCCAGCTTTCCGTGACAAACACCACGCAATATTTTAACAAGTTTATTTCAAAGCGAGACCTTTATGGGAAGCAATCCTTTAAAAAGATCTTTTCACGCTTTGGTAAATTGACAAAATTGAAAAAAGTTGTTTCAGATTCGCAAGTTTTCGTTTTAGTTATGATATTTGTGAGGAAACAGTAATACTGAACATTTACCATGGTCTAATATAGCCATTATATGCATCTTTTGACGATTTGAAAACCTAAAAATTATAAAGCGTTGCAACGCGAAACGATTGAATAATTTGGAGAGTTCTGTTTTTGTCGTTAAATTTTGTGAAACTACGAAGATTGCTTATATAAGGTATAAAATACAACAAGTATGTGTACTTGGCGGAATAGCTCAGTAGGCTAAAGCGTTTTTACTTCAGGACTCTGGCAGGACTCCAGGGGTCACTGGTTCGAAACCTGCTCCGGGCAATGTTCTTTTCCTTTTTTTTATTTTATTCTTGATTTTTTACTGGAGCTTTTACGATCCAATGTTTACATTTATCAATATAAAGCATTTAATGAATAAGTAAAAAAATGCCAAAATCTGTGAAAAGGCCCCTTTAATAAAACGTTGTGCAAATGAATTATTCTTATTTAAAAATCAATACTTCTCGATATGCCATTGAATGGAGTTGTCGAATAAACTTGTAAAAGAGCCAATGTGTATGTATTGGTTTGGTTGTTAAGATCGGGCACATTATTTCGACTTGAGTATAGTGTAAGGAAATATTTGAAAATACGCAAGGTAATTATTCCTTTATAGAACAGTTTCTTTGTGTACGTTTGCTTATTTTAATGTTATATTAAGTATATATTAAAATTGTAAATATTTTGGAATTTTTGAAATAACTAATAACTAATTTAGTAAATTAATTATTTACTTTTAAATCTGGTTTAAATATCCATTTAATATTATAAATAGCCATTCCTCTCCTAATCGGCGCGCACTTAACACAATGAAAACTGACGTAATTCGTTACTAAAATGGATATCATTTTAATGGCGCACTTCTTAAAGTGAATGTCTGTTTGGAACAATTCACTTTTTATTATAGAACTGATCTTTTGATAAACTGATAGTTGTAGTATGAGATAATGATTAATTGTGAAAGCCAGACCCCAAGCACCAGATCGAGAGGTCCCCTCAAATGTAAGTTGAAAACTAAGATGCCCGCAGTCCGTTAACTATAGTTTAATATGAGATCTCTTATGATTGAGGCTACATGTATACAGAATTTACATCAAGGACGTTGCCTGTTTATGGAATAAGACTACTACATGAATCGAAAATGGCAACTGAAAATAAAGGACAATATAAAGATCAGTTCATCAAATGTTCATGTAAATATTGAAATGTATTTTTTTTTCAATGTAAATGCGATGTATGCATCATCTTGGTTTACATAAGTTATAAAAGGCCATTAATTAGCTCTGTAAATTTCTAATATCATTCACAGCAATGTGTACATTTCCAAACAATACTTGCATATTTAATGTGTCTTCATAGGTTAATTATTTCACCAGCTTATATGGTTACCATGGTTTCCAACCAGAACACGATTAAACACGTAATAACAGCATGTTTGTTTTCAATAAAACACAATTTCTTTATAGTTGTTGAAAATCCCATACGTGATTTCACAATGGAATTTAATCATATTTCTATTGACCTTGATTTTGTCCTTGGTAATCACGTATTATCATACAGAAAACTATTTAATAAGATATTTCGATGGGGATTTAAGTTCAATGATCATATTTTAGTAAGGTGAATAAACATATCTTATTTATAATGAATAGTATTGCTCCAAAAAGACCCTTACTATACTGAGTCTTAAGAAAGCGGGATCAATATATCAATACGATTTATTTAGTGATATTAAAGTGCGACGTTGAACAATGGTTCGCATTGTTTAATCAATATTTGTTAATTATTTGAATTTGCAATCCATAATACTCTAACACAAATGTATATTTGAGATTGATGCTCAGCTAGAGGGATACTGTTAAATGAGACAATTAGTGTAACGCTTTATTTACAGAAGGTTTAAAAAAAAGATATATCAAGTAGAACGCGTTCATAGTAATCATAGTAGATTCGCTGGTCTATATATGGGACTTCAGTTAAAACTATAACCAGATGATAATGATATATAAGAAACTTTCACAATTGAAGGTCCAGTGCCGATTTTATAACGAAAAATGCTATTTTATAAATATGTATATTCTAAAACGAGTGGCATCATCAAGAGAAATAGCAAAAAATATTAAAATACTGAAAACGATGATCTTGTTTTCCGTAAACCGCCCTGGTATTTTCACCACCTATTTTGGCTGTGACGTCACATGCACTCAACGCTCATGACACGGAAACTTGTCCTTTGTTGTCACGGATCGAAGCGTGAACACTTCGCGCTTTAAGTCAACATTCACACTCAATATCGTGCTATGTTAATACAGTTCTTTTTATACAAGTTTTATATAAAAAAAAACGTGTGCTTTTTCTGTGTGTGTGTTTTGCACGACAATCGTTATTTTACTGTAAGTGTGTGTTTTTTCGGGTGCAAAAATCGTGCGGAAAGGGAAACAAGGGTCTATTCGGTTTTGCCAAGGATGATGTTACTCGTAAGAAATGGATAAATAATATATTATACGCATGTATGTATTAACGGCTTAGTTACAAAAATTAATTACAACCCTGCTCTTATTATTAAGAACAAATAGTTTATAAGTGGAACAGCGAAATACAAAATGACAAATACATTTTATTTGATAAATAAACAAACAAAGCTACAGCTATATAACAACAAAGTATCAAACATAACATTCTTGTTCTGATATTGAACTCAAATGAATTACTGTCTCTTACACATATTATAAAAAGCCATTTTAAAATGGAATTGGAATGGTATTACTTAAAATAGTAATATTATTTACTAACATCATCCATTATGTTATATTGAATATTCAGATAAAAATGTAAATTGAGGAGGGTTTGTGCAAATTGTAATTATTAGTACAATTTATTGATTTCATAAACAATAACAGCTTGGCATTCTCTGTAATGGGTATCCGAACAATCGCTCCCACAGACAATCGATCTAACGCTAAGTTTGACAGGCGGACGTTCGCTCTTATATAATTTGACACCACGACCATTGTTTCATACAATTAGATGCAAAACCTTAAAACATAGTTTACGCCGATCAAACGTTAACACCTATAATTAGCCTGTTCTGTTCTTTGTTCTGTTCGGTTAACACCTATAATTAGCCGAAAATTAAATTTACTTTGTGCGTATTATCATAAATACAAGTTGAACAATATTTCAGCTTCTCCAACTTCTCAAACGGTTTATGTAAACAATGTTAACAATGTAACGATCTAGAAGATCACTTTCATTTTTTACTCGAATGTCCAGTTTTTGATAGCCTCAGACAACAATATATACATTGACAATGATTGATTTTTAAGTTTCTTATGTTTCAAGAATTTCCATGGCTACCAGTCAAATTGACCCCAGTTACCATTGTTGTGTATTAGTCCATACAGAGTGTCATGGAGTTTATGGCTATTTGGCTGATGACATGTGACTTATCTGTGGATAAATCACAGTTGATTATTGCAGACACAGCATGATTTTAGATAAGAGATTAGCATAACCCCAATTATATCAACAAACAATCATAAAATGTATTACTATCAGACGAGTGGTTTGCTAACCAAGGGGTGCAGCTCCATGTCATATAAAAGTCCCACTCTGCCCACTTGGGCCTACACCATGCTATTATTTTGATTATCATGTGATTCTAACGGAAGTTGTATTAATCAATGAATTAATATAGTTGTTCACACTTAAACTCTTTTATTATAACTGGAAACAATGTTTTAAATAAAAATTCATGTCATTAGAAATACTAACATTCCTTCCCAGTCAGAACCGGTGCAAGTATCCGCTCTATTTGTTTATTATTTACCAGTGCTTTGTGTAACCAAGTCATATTCAACAAGCTTGTACTGTAGAATAACAATCAAAAAATTATTTTTCCCCCGACACGTGCATGAAACACAGTTATATGTATTTCTAATCCGTGTTCCCAACACGATGGTTTTGACAAAATAAACCTCGCTGTCCGAGTCAGAATCATAAAAAATCTGACAAACTGTCGCTTAATTCTGACTCATACATGCACGGTTGAACGGAAAACTCATTATAATCTCTATTTTCCATCAATTTTTCTAACTAAAGTTTCGAGAGATAATACATCCGTTCGAGAGATAATTCGTCCGAAGCTTTATAGTGCCGGTTCGTTATTGAGTGCATGTGACGTCACTCCCGATTTGAATGAAAATGGCGAGAACATCGGAATGTGTGAAAAATCGCGACTTTGTTCTATTCGTTCTCGCTTATAATACCGTATTTGAAATAAAGTGAGGTGCGAAATAGTTTAGATATGCACTTAATTCGATAAATAAAGGTGTTTTACGGGATTTTTAAATCGCGGCACGTGAACTTTAAATATGTCTACATATTATGGACGTGGAAGACCGATACAGATAATTCCGTTTATTCTTTCAAAACTGGTTTATCAACCATTAATTCCATTCCTATCCTATATATATATTCAACTCAAAATCACCCGAAAATAGGATGCATCGCTTTGAACAGCCATAACATCATCAATTATGCAGCGATTTCGATGAACTCGGTCTTAAGCCGACGTGAATTTCCTCTCTGGAAATGTATATATCTTTTTTAATCTTTACAAATGCTGGGTAAAATTTCACAAAATAACACGATACACAACTCGCATAACCTAATCGTCATCGATCAGACCTGATCTTAAAATACTCAATTCTTTATTGAATAAAGGGCATTTTCCCTGTAAAAATCACGAACCTCTGAACCATAATTCAATTATACGTATGAACAAGAGCTGTCACCATAGGATGACGTATGCCCCGTAATAACGCTTTGATAGAAGTTATGAGAATTGTTTGAAACCTAATCGCAGATTTCGAAACCTTAACGCGGACCCTATGTTCAAGGTCAAGGCTACAGGGGTCAAAATGTGTGTGCATATGGAATGGCCGTGTCTATATACACATGCATATGGAAATGTAAACCAAATATGACGGTTACATCTCAAGGAACATAGAAGTTATGAGCATTTTTCGAAAACTAAACGCAGATTTCGAAACCTAAACGCGGATTCTGAGTTAAAGGTCAAGGTCACAGGGGTCAAAATTCTTATACGTATGGAAAGGCAGGCCTTGTCTATATACACGTGCATACCAAATATGAAGGTTATATCTCAAGGGACATAGAAGTTATGAACATTTTTCGAAACCTTAACACAGATTTCAAAACCAAAACGCAGACCCTAAGTTCAAGGTCAAGGTCACAGTGGTCAAACTTTTTTGTGCGTATGGAACGACCTTGTCCATATACACATGCATACCAAATATGAAGGTAACATCTGAAGCGACATGGAAGTTAGGAGAATTTTTATAAACCAAAACGCAAAGTGTGACGTAAGGACAGACGGACAAAAAGACATACGGACAGACAGACGGACGGTCCGATCACTATATGCCCTCCTTCGGGGGCATAAATAATTCTTACCGTTATTGCCGTTACATTATGCATCAAAACTAACTGCCCAAAACCTTTTGAAGGACTTAGTTAACATGCATTTCAACTTGCCGACATTTTAAACACACGAGTGATTTCATTGGCCCAACGCGAAGGTGTGCCTTTACTCCTGAAGAGTTCATACTTGCAAACTCATGCATGAGATAAATTCCTGTTTTTATCCACACCTTGTAACTATTCTTTAATGAAGACATGGGTCACTGCCTAGGAACGGTCAATGCAAATTTTTTTAGGTTAAACGTGTTTAAGAGCAGTCGAACCTCACATAAGCCAAAGACATTATCACGATAAGAGCGAGTTTGAAAACTTTCGGACATCTTTCTAAAAAGACTTGGTATGGGTAATGTTTGCGTTTTATGGGAAATCATTTATACATTCTACAAGCGTGTTCAAATCCATATACACATTCAATACATGTACGTGTTTAAACCATGTTAATTTATTTGCATGACTAAAAACATAGATGTTATTAATTTGAAGCCTCCTTCACATTATTCTTTACACAACGTGTGTTTACTCTAAACGAAGTTTCGAAATACTATTTGTAAGTATGTTTTATAATTAGAGAAATATTTAAAGTAAGAGTATTTCTGTTGCCATCAATGATAAATGCTTTGTTATGAAATTTCATTTACATATTTCAACGTAATAGTTGATATATAAGCAAGACTGTTTTGGACATTATTACACGGCGAACCAGTCAGAAAATCCATGGTAAAACGAGAATCAGAATAGCTGACCAAAAAAAATTAACAAATTGTTTTCAAGCTCAAATTGAGGTTGCCTTTGCCTTTTTATTCTACTGTTCGTTTTGCAAATGTACCTTGAGGACACTCTATTGACCACAGCTATTTATCATTTTTTACGAATCAATCTAAGGGTTGAAAACAACTTGGTCTCAAAGTCAAACGAAAGAAAATTTGTAAATATTATGGTTGTCACATATTTTTTCCAATAAATATTTAAGGTCATATAACGTTCTTATGATACCCCATGTCCAAAAGGAAATGGAGTTGAACCAATATTTTCACAATTTAGATTAGAAGAAAGACTTTTTAGCATTCTTAATTGAAAAAAAAAATCAACATACAACTTGTTTAGTGGGTAAGCATCACTTTACTCAGGTACAAAATTTACCTTTCATTTAATCTTTTTCAGGGCAGCAATGGCTTTCCAGCTCGATAATGTTGGATTAAAATTCTAAAGTGTTTGCTTCAGAATTAAAAATGGCGAGCCTAGGAGAAGTTTTCTCCGAGCAGGAAATGACAAACTGGCTCAAAGTATGGCTGGCAATCAATATAACAAAGACAGGGTTGCACGATTTCGTTGACAGGGAAGTGCACAACTTTCAGACAAGTATCATACAATCGGTGGCGTCTAATTTAAGGCATCCAGCGAATACAACATGCACATGTTGTTTGACTGCGAATCTTTTGAAATGCCCAACGAACAAAGTGTGCAATAAGAGTAAACACAACCCGGTTTGCAAGATGCATGACACAGTAAGCAAACAACCACGACCATGTCCAAACGGGATATGCGATGCATTTCGTGAGGAAATCATCAAGGCACATAGATACAGTGGTCCGTCGTGGAATAATACATATGCGGAAAAATGGGCGAGTAATCATTGGGAAGTAGCAAAATGTTATATGCCTCCAGATGGGTATATTGCAGTGAATTCCTTCGAAGAAACCGATTTTAACGGCGTCATTAGTATTATTTTGAATTGTAATATATTTGATCGCATGTTGTCCTTCAGCATAGCACCTCAACATCCAAGTCCTTCCTGTCTGTTAACAAAGGTAAAACCGCCTATGTATTGTTTAAATTATTCATTTGACATATAAGTTTGCATTTTCAAGTTTGAATATACGTGTGATTTATAACTTAACTAATTATCCATAACCGAGTTGATTTTAACCTGATTACAAATTATGGTTATCGGATGCTGTTATTATTGACGTTAATATAATACGTAATGTGAACAATACACGAAATCTCTTCTTTACATATTATTTCAAATGTTAAATATTTACTCACAATCAAACCATCAGTTCATATTACTTTATGTTGACAGGCGCGTGACATAGGTAAAGCTGCCCGGCATTCTTCTGATTGTAAAGTGACGAGCCATGACCTTCAAGACTATTTGTTAACATTGATCACTTTCCTCATTGACTCAAAAGTCCTTGTAAATGACCGAATTGCACAAGATGCAGCAAGAAAATTAATACAGGTACCTCGTTATGTGTTATTATGAAGCAACAAAATGTATAAATGCTTATTTCTTTATAAAATTAACTCGATAAATCATTTACAATATGTCACATTTTGCAATTGCTACAAAATCATCGAGGTTAATCATTATCAGTTTAAGCGACATATTCGATTATTATTATTGGTAAGTATGCATCTACAAACTTATCCAATAATTATTTAATAAAGCATACATTTTCAGAAAACAATGAAACCGAAGCATGTCTGATATATCATACTGACGTTAACATATACAATATTTAATTCATTGATTTCCGATTTGTTTTATTCACAGTTACAAACAGAGAGTTTAAACATTTCGGTGGCGGACGTGGGTCAATTGCTGAACGACGCACGTGAGACATTACATAAGGCCAAACAAGTGTCTGGGGAGTCAAAGACTGAACTTGAAAATTATGTACAACAATGTCTAACGAAACTAGATAACAAAGTTCTCAAACTGAAAGAAGAATCAGAAAAGGTCTTTAAGGAACAAAAGCAAACATACGCAGACGACTGTAAAAGAAAATTAAGCAAACTCATTAAGAATTCAGTTCAGAAAACCCACCAATCGATGAACGAAAACGACGTCGAACGTGACATCGAAGGTAATGGTTCAGCTTATCATTTTATATAACCCCTCTGACGTTAACATTACTTCAAATAAAACTTTATTTTCAATAAATGCTTACAGTTGATGTTTTTTTAAACAAACGTGTTGTAAAACTGCTTACTTGTTTTCAGAATTTCGCCGACGGTTGGTACAGTATTACATAAAAAATATGGCGCACATATCTGTATCACCACTGCTGCCGAGTCATGTAAAGTCGTTGATGGAAATATATGCTTCACCCAAAATTGTCCGAATTCAGGAGGAACAGGATGGAACGAGAAAGAAAACGGAGCAGCTGTATACGTATAAAGAATTTTTTCACTCGGTCGAGGCGACTGGGAAGTACATATTTTTACAAGGTGAGCCTGGGATAGGAAAATCATCATTCGCTACCAAACTTGTGTTTGATTGGTGCAAGTATACTTGCAATACGGCACCACAGAATACTGAAGAGAATTGTACGTTTAACGATACAGAATCACTGCGTGAGTTTAAGTTTGTCTTTCACATTGCATTACGAGAGTCGAGAAAGGAACGCAAAGTGGTGAAGATGATTAAAAAACAAATCATTGAATCGTTATACGATGATGACGACGACGTTAGGAATGTTTACAAGCTTTTGCTAACAATAATGGCTAAAGAACCGTGCCTTGTGGTTGAAGATGGTCTGGACGAATGGTCTGATCCCGACGGGAAACGTCCGTTTCCTGTTTTAGCGGCCCCGTGTATGGTGGTTATCACTACACGACCATGGAAAATGTCTGACGAACTATTAAAAACATCCCATGTAGATTGTCTGCTGGAAATAGAAGGGATTATTGACCCATTTCTGCTAAGTAAATCTGTACTGAAATGCATCATTGATGAAAAGCTAGATATAGATATAGAATTTCAAAAATTTAAGGTCTATATTTATGAAAAGAAACTAACCGATTTCTTAGCAACACCCTTGCTTCTTACACTAATTGTTTGTCTTTGGGTGGACAAAATATTTCTTACGGGATCAGTATGTGAAATATACAGCCTCCTACTGGACTGTCTTTTTAAAAAGACCAACACAGACATCGCATATTTTCCAAACTCTCCATTTACGTGTTTCAATAACACAAAATACCTTAAACTTAATATCGGGTATATCGAATCTTTATCAAAAGCAGCCTTTCATTTATTGTTTACGGTCGGAAAGGAACATCAATTAGTATTTAATGACAAAGAGCTGTCAAAGTATTTGACAGAGTTAGAAAAAGGGTGTGCACTTAGGACCGGTATTTTGACAAATAGAAAGCTGTCAACTCTTTCTTATAGACCGTCCACATGTTCTTTCATCAACAAAAGTGTTCAGGAATTTCTTGCTGCGTTCCATATCGCCAGTAATGTAGAACTCATTGACAGTTACCTACTAAAACAATTCAGTGAGATCCCATTAGAATGGCTGGGCATTGGTCAAGTTTTTAAATTTGTATGTGGACTCAGCATTACCGCTGCAAATAGACTTTCTCATGCATTACACATTTATGCTAGCACGAAAGATTGTTCCTTGGTAAAATATAATCGACGCAGTCTTCAAGATCTTGTGATAACAGGTTATAAAGAGGCAAAGGCCAACAATTTTCCTGATGAAGATATACATCTTCGATTGGATAATTTTTATTTTGATGCCGAACCTTACACAGAAACCTTAAAATGTATTATTTTGATTAATATGACAAACGTCCAATCTGTGGTATTTGAATCAATGTCCTTTTCGGAATTATTTCAAACCATTTTGACATCATGTTCTAGTTGTAAGACACTTTCTCCAAACACATTAAGTGATCGTCATTTAAAGCAAGAAATAACATTAGGTTGCACATGCAAGGGAGTTCACTTTTCTGCGTTCCACAGTCTTACTCACATTGTTATAGATACACCTGTGACATTGTTACCAAATGCATTAGTTGGACTTCCTAACCTTGAGAAAATTAGGATAGGTTGCAAATGTGATGGACTAGACTTATCCGCGTGTAAGAGGCTTAGAAATATTAAAGGTACCTATTTGGCAGTTGAAAGTGGTGAATATTTAGAATTGGAACCTAATGAATATTTGACAGTATTACCAGATGCAGTAAACAGCTTACATGAGCTGGAGAAACTAACATTATATTGCCGTTGTAATAGTCTGGACTTGTCCGCGTGTAACAATCTTAGGAAAATTGTACTCTGTACACGTGTGAAATTATTACCAAATGCAATACGAGGTCTTCCTAGACTGGAGACAATAAGGTTACAATGCATTTGTGATGGAATAGACTTGTCCGGCTGTAACAGTTTGAGGACTATTGAACTTGGCCAATATTTGACATTATTACCAGATGGTGTAAGTTGCTTACATAAGCTGGAGGAAATTACATTACATTGCCGTTGTAATGGGCTGGACTTGTCCTCGTGTAACAATCTTAGGAATGTTGTACTCGGTGAACGTGTGAAATTATTACCAAATGCAATACGTGGTCTTCCTAGACTGGAGACAATTAGATTACGATGCATTTGTGATGGACTAGACTTGTCCGCCTGTAACAGTTTGAGGAATATTGAACTCGGTGAAAACGTGACACTTTTGCCAAGTGCATTACGTGATCTTCATAGACTGGATACAATTAAGTTACGATGCATTTGTGATGGACTAGACTTGTCCGCGTGTAACATTATTAAGAATATTGAACTCGGTAAACACGTGACATTATTACCAAATGCAATACGTGGTCTGTCTTACCTGGAAAGCATTAATTTAGAATGCACATGTAATGGACTGGGCATGTCTGCGTGTAACAGTCTTAGGAAGATTGAACTCGGTAAACATGTGACATTGTTACCCCATCAATTATGTAGTCTTCCTAAATTAGCAGAAATAAACTTAAAATGCACATATGATGGGCTTGACTTGTCCGCATGTAACAGTCTTAAGAATATTGTACTCAGTGAAAATGTGACATTGTTACCAAAGGCATTATGCGGTCTTCCTAATCTTGAGAATATTGATTTACATTGCAAATGTGATGGACTGGACTTGTCCGCATGTAACAGTCTTAAGACAATTGTACTCGGTCACAATGTGACATTGTTACCAAAGGCATTATGCGGTCTTCCTAATCTTGAGAAAATTGATTTAAATTGCAAATGTGATGGACTGGACTTGTCCGCGTGTAACAGTCTAAAATATATTTCCCTCAGTGAACATGTGATATTATTACCGAATGCATTACGTGGTCTTCATCTCCTTGAACAAATTACAGTACAATGCATATGTGATGGATGGTACCCCTCCAAGTGTGTATGTCTTGGAAATATAGTAGACGGTGAAAATGTGATATTATTACAAGAAGACTTATATGTTTTACAAGAGCGGGGGCAAATGATCAAAATAGGAAGCATGCCTATGGGTCTGGGTTTGCACACCAAATGGTTTAATTTTTCCAAAAACTGGGTGGATTATGATCCAGTTGAGATGGATTGAACTTGTCCGCTTGTAGCAGTCTTAGGAATTTCGAACTCGTTAAACATGTGGCATTTTTACCAAATGCATTTTGTGGTTTACCGGAGCTAAAGAAATTATAATCAAAATTGATGGTCTGGACTTGTTAGCTTATTTCATTCGTAGGAGCTCGGTACTTGTTATAAAAGGTTTGGGGATGCAAATGTGATGGCTGCATGTAATAGTCATAAGAACATTTAACACAGTGAACATGTGACATTGTTTCCAAGTTCAGTAAGTGTTAATCGTATGCTGAAACAATTTTAAAAATGTGATGGACTTGACTTATATGTTTGTCTGCGGTAAACAGTCATACGAATATTGAACTAGGTGAGCATGTTACATTTAAACGAAATGCAATTCATCCTTAAATGCAAATGTAACAAGGGCTGTTTGTAAAACATGCATGCCCCCATATGGGCTCTAAGTTGTAGTGACAGCCATTTTGTAAATATGTTTTTTGTCACTGTGACCTTGACCTTTGACCTAGTGACTTGAAAATCAATAGGGGTCATCTGTGAGTCATGATTAATGTACCTATGAAGTTTCATGATCCTAGCCATAAGCTTTCCTGAGTTATCATCAGGAAACCATTTTACTATTTCGGGTCACCGTGACCTTGACCTTTGACCTAGTGACCTGAAAATCAATAGGGGTCATCTGCTAGTCATGATCAATCTACCTATCAAGTTTCATGATCCTAGGCATAAGGGTTGGGGGGTATAATGTTGGGTGTGGTAATTTATGTTGTTTAAAAAAAATATAATGTGGGGTGTGGTAATTTATAAGAGGTTTAAAAAAACTAGTGACCTGAAAATCAATAGGGGTCATCTGCGGGTCACGATTAATGTACCTATGGAGTGTCATGTTCCTAGGCAAAAGCGTTCTTGAGTTATCATCCGAAAATCATTTTACTATTTCGGGTCACCGTGACCTTGACCTTTGACCTTGTGACCTCAAAATCAATAGGAGTCATCTGCAAGTCATGATCAATCTACCTATGAAGTTTCATGATCCTAGGCGTATGCGTTCTTGAGTTATCATCCGAAAACCATTTTACTATTTCGGGTCACCGTGACCTTGACCTTTGACCTAGTGACCTCAAAATCAATAGGGGTCATCTGCGAGTCATGATCAATCTACCCATGATGTTTCATGATCCTAGGCGTATGCGTTCCTGAGTTATCATCCGGAAACCATTTTACTATTTCGGGTCACCGTGACCTTGACCTTTGACGTAGTGACCTCAAAATCAATAGGGCTCATCTGCAAGTCATGATCAATCTACCCATGAAGTTTTATGATCATAGGCGTATGCGTTCTTGAGTTATCATTCAAAAACCATTTTACTATTTCTGCTCACCGTGACCTTGACCTTTGACCTAGTGACCTCAAAATCAATAGGGGTCATCTGCGAGTCATGATCAATGTACCTATGAAGTTTCATGATCCTAGGCCCAAGCGTTCTTGAGTTATCGTCTGACAACCACCTGGTGGACGGACCGACAGACCGACAGACCGACCGACAGACCGACCGACAAACCGACATGAGCAAAGCAATATACCCCCTCTTCTTCGAAGGGGGGCATAATGAACTGGATTGTGCGCGTGCAACAGTTTTAGGAATATTTAACTCAATGAACATGTGAACTTGTTACGAAATGCATACCGTGGTTTCTCTAGCTGTGCGTAATTAAATTAAAATGCAAATGTAATGGAGTAAACCTGTTCGTGAGAATCATTCTTAAAAATATTAAACGCGAAGAATTGTGGAATTGCAGCATAACTGTAAAGTCACTTCATTAGGCTAAAAATATAACAGACTGGACATGCCTTTATTATACATTTGAAGAAAATTGATCTACTTGAACAAGAAGCAGTGATACCAAACCAACTGCGTGATGTTCATTGAAAGTCTTATCTGCCAGTTATTTGAAAATTTTATTTACTTTATTAATTTTTGTCAAAGCGAAAGCACATTGATGTGACTAACTAGGTGTCATTGAAACCGAATTTATTGCATGATATTCAGAACTGGGAATGCATTGTATTACTCTGTAAGCACGAATTGGTTTTATTAGCTTTAGCCGGTGTAAACAATAAACATTGATACACAATTTATTTGGCCCCGTCTATGTATGGCAATGTAAAGTACGTGTATGAACACAAACGCGCTACTTGATCTTTCTATTATTAAACGTATCGTGTTGCACTTCGCATACGATGCACTCGACGTGCCATCGTGTTACATGAGATTAATCACAGTAAACAAGTCGACTATTAATCAAATCTTGCTAAGTGATATGTCTTGACTGGATTCATTTGTGATGCTATCTAAAGCGAATGCCTTTTGATGAACCAGTAATAAGGTTATCACTTTGCCTCGTATATTTATTGACGTATATAAAATAGAAGTTGTAAAGGTATGTTAACTGCCGCTATATCGTTTATCAATACAAATATTACATTTGAAAGCAAACGTAAAATGCTATCATTTTATGCACAATCCACGTTATGCATTGATGTCTTATGTTAAGGACGCTTTGCATATACAACGTCGACATTGAATGCTTAAAATTGTAATAATATCGGGTCAAAATAAGTGTAAAAAGTATGTAATACCATAATACCTACCGTCATTTATTATGTATATGTAAGATAAACCAAATATGCATGTATTGGTTAATAATGTTAAACAAACATATTGTATTTAAGTGTGATGAATTGATTGACGCATTATTTCGTATATTGTTTATTTCAATAGTGACTTCATAATATGATGCTTCCTATATAGATCCAAACTTACGAAACCGAATATGCATGTCCTAAATAATTACCAATCGATTGGAAACATCTTAAAGATAAAAATATTGCCGCTATTTATTGACGCTATGTTTAATGGTAAACGGTGCATATGTGTTAGTGAACACATATATAATGTTACGTTTTTGTTTGGCTCTTGTCTATGTTTTCATATATTGATTTCCCTATTGAAGATATTGAAATGTATACATTTGTATACATGACTTATACATGAATATTTAGAAATCACAAAACGCGGATGCTTATTTAGTATTTACATTGCCTCTCAAAACGTAACATTCTTGAAATGGGTTTAAATTTGAAAGTTTTGTTAACTGATTCGTCAATTAAAGTTTGGTAGAATGGTCAATTATCAAAGGAACGATATAATCAGAGGAATTATAACAATACACTATGTTCAATATGAAACTTGGTCTTACAATCAATTATATTTATTTGTATTTGTATTCTTAAATGACTATTATTTGTTATGTAATGTCATGTTGTTATACCTAGTTGTAAGACAGAGAATTCTGTCTGTCTGTCTGTCTGTCTGTCTGTCTGTCTGTCTGTCTGTCTGTCTGTCTGTCTGTCTGTCTGTCTGTCTGTCTGTCTGTCTGTCTGTCTGTCTGTCTGTCTGTCTGTCTGTCTGTCTGTCTGTCTGTATGTCTGTCTATCTGTCTGTCTGTCTGTCTGTCTGTCTGTCTGTCTGTCTGTCAGTTTGTCTGTGTGTCTGTCTGTCTGTCTGTCCGTCCGTCCGTCTGTCTGTCTGTCTGTCTGTCTGTCTGTCTGTCTGTCTGTCTGTCTGTCTGTCTGTCTGTCTTTCTGTCTGTCTGTCTGTCTGTCTGTCTGTCTGTCTGTCTGTCTGTCTGTCTGTCTGTCTGTCTGTCTGTCTGTCTGTCTGTCTGTCTGTCTGTCTGTCTGTCTGTCTGTCTGTCTGTCTGTCTGTCTGTCTGTATATATAAACGTCAATTTGTATAACGTTCATAAATTATGATAAGAAGTAATAAGGTTTAACGATACTAATACAATATTGTCCTTGTTTAACCTAACTGAAACATCGTTGTTTTGTAATTTGAAAAATGGATAAAAGAAAATATGTTCCTTTTCTCAACAATGAATGTCCACGTAATGAGATATGTCTTTCTGAGGGTCTCTTCGCGTTATGCATTTGTATTATGTCTGTTTCAGCGCAAAAATAATGTCCGTTTGTTAAGTTTTTTTGGCCTTACAAAACTGAATTGGTTTCTCGTTATTCGACAAATGGACCTTTTGTTTAACTTGACACATTTGCTACTCTTCGAACATTAAAACAAATGTTTGTAAAATATATGAATGAGTACAGCAGAGTAGCACATTTATCAATATACATGCATACTATATCTAAGTGTCCCATGGTTCATGTTTATATGTATTTATTTATGTATATTTGATTAGATGTCTCATTATGTTCATGTATTTCTTGAAAGCAAACAACATATAATATTGCTTATCAAATTCCAACAGGTGCCGCTGTATATTTTTGTACGTGAATGTGTAAACAATTTAACACGTACATATCGAGTATTTATTTAAATGACAACATGGAATGCACATATGTTTTTGTTCAATAGATTATGCGCTTTCAACACATGTTTTCGAATTAATATATACTGTAATTGTTTATATATTGTGAACAAACTATATTTAATATATCCAAAGGTTTCAAGATCTTTTAAAATGATAATTTTTCTTGTGTAACAACTTTTCTGAATTCAGCATCGTAAGTTCAACTGTAATTATCATAAAAACACATTAAAACACATGTTTGCTTAGCAAGTTTCATGATGATTGAGAAAATAAGAAAAAAGCGACGAAGAGTTTTTACAAGTTTTTACTAGACCAGTCTAAGGGACACGCCATTTTCCTAGCAGCCATGTTTTTGACGAACCAAAACTATTTAAACCTTGGCTAAGATATAAGGACAACCCATGTTTGTAGCGAGTGCCTATTCTAATGTGACATCTGCAGTGTTGACAAAGTTTCGGCATAGTCATTGGGCATGTACGGAAAACTGCCCTGCCCACTTGCGACCATATTTTAAAACGGACTTGAATCATTTTCGTACTCGGTCGATACGACATACGAACATATGTTCTTAGAAAGTTTCGTGGTTATTGGGCAATCAAATGTGACTAATAGAATATTCACAATATTTTACTTTAACTTGACCGAGTGACATAGGTTTTGAATACACGTCCCTCGACGAACGACAAACAAAAGAAGATCAAACACTCTTCATTAGCTCACTGTCCTCGGATGTAAACATGTTAGCACTTTTCTTCCAGGAATTCCATTTGTTGTCCCTTAACAAGTGACACAAATAATAACATTATCTGGGTACTGTTTTAATGAACCGAATGTCAATTTAAAAGAAGCGTATTTTATAGTTAATAACGTCAACTTTCCTCATTGGTAAATGTGTTTATGATCAAGGATTCGGGTAATGTTTGTTGATTTCAACTCCTGGTTAAACTCAATAATTTAGAAAGGCATAACCATCCGAAGCTGCTATTGATGATCCCATTTCAATATGATAGTCAAATATCGAAACAATTTAAAACCAAGATCTCGATTATAAGTAAAGAGCAACAAACATCCAAATAATTGACCTTTCGACAGCCGATTGATTGACAGGCTTATTAACCAATCAGATTACTGCATAGATTAGGCCCGTTTCTATCCGCCATTTTGTCCGTCAAACTCGCCGTTGTTCGTCACATAAGCTTATACGTAATGCTGTGTTTTAAACAAAGAAAATGGTTAAAAGGTGCTGTTATGGCACTTGTTATTCAGACACAATGTATCCAGAACGGTTAAAAGATGGAACTACGTTTTTTCCGTTCCATTAACCGGGTACTAATCTTAAAAAATGCAAACGTTGGATTCGTCTTTGTAGTCGTCTCAACGAACAGCTTAATCTCAACATATTAAGCTATCGCCCGAAAGCAAAACACCTCGACGTTTGTTCTAAGGTCGTCATAATAAGATACTACGCGAAAATAGAATATGTAAGTTTTGCACCGGACACGCTATAGAAAACGAGTATCACTTTTTACTTGTTTTTCCTCTATATAGAGAAATTAGAAAGGAACATTTAAAACCATATTTTCAAAGGTGGCTAACGTTAAATAAATTTGACATTCTAATGCAGTCGGCTAATAAAAAAATATTCTAAACTTTGCTAACTAGATTATTAATGCTAATGAAATGCGTAATAATAAAGACAATCAGTTATAATTTTTAATAATATCACATAAAATAGAGCATTTTTATTTCTTTCGGCTTAAATCTTCCGAATTTAATGTAGCTAGTTGTATATCGTTAAAAGTTAAGAAACTATTTTAAAATGCGCATGTAATTATCAATAGTTGCCAATAAATGTCATTTTACACCATATGTGGGCTTTCTACTAATCCGTTATCAAAACAGATGCCGCAAACTGTGAATGACCCTTGACACTTTGATAGCCAGTCTGATTAGCGAGTTTTTTTTGTACATGAAAATTCTTTCAACTTCTTATATTTTAAACATTGCAAAAAATAGTTTAAGAGGAAATTAATAATATATTGTGTATGTTACTTTTTTGACGACATTGACTATGTTACACGATTATAACAATGCTCATGGGTCATTTTGACCAAACGCATTATAGATATGTGTTATATCGGATTTCAATATAACGTTCTTTGTCTTCTTATATAATAAATTTACTTACCTTTGCCACATTTGCAATATTGCCATCGGTTGCAAAATTAACGGCTTTTAATTAAAAAACTGAAACATCTATTACTCAATGAAAAGTATTGTGACAAACGACAATGCATACTGTATGTGATAATTTGCGATAATTGGCCGACTTTGACTATAGATTAACGACTTTTAAGTAGACTTATAAAAAAGTTATGACTATTTCATAGATATGATAATTATATTCAGCATAACTATTCAATGATAATAAAAATATTGTATGGCCTTTCTGGTATACCATGAGGCGTTTTTGGTTCACTGATGCGGACTTTTTGGGAAGCCTTTTTGGTAAACGGCCTTTCTGGTACTATATCTTTGAGGGGAGCTAAACACCTATTTAATACATTACATTTAACACATTTTAAATAAAACATGATAGCAATAGAAACATTTCATGTAATTTGGACCGAAATCTTTGTGAATATCTTCCAACGTACCGATTCGCGTAGCCAGTTTTATGACGGACTTCGGCGGAGTGACCTCCCTTGAAATCGGGGGGCGTGGCTTCACTCTCGCTGTCGAAAGGTCAATTGTGCTCAAGTCCAGTAAGAAAGGTCCCTATAAGAAAACATGAAGCCATATGAGTGTTGTCAACTGCATTTCATGTGATTTCCGAGTATTTAGAAATAAAATCTACGTCAACACAATGCTAATCAATATATTCATTCCTTCAATAAACCAAGTTGCATGTTCTTCAATAATTATCTTTTGAAGTCATATCCTGATTGATTCAGAAACAACAAATGAAATAGAAACAGAAATGCATTATTAATTTGCTTTAACGACCTTTTATGTATATTTGTTGGATTTACAATGCAACATTTCTTAATTTCAAGAGTGCCAGACCCGTTCCCTATAAGGCCAAAATATCATTGAAACTATATCTTGCAAATTGGTATAATTATTCTACAGAGTGCTGTCTAAAAGGGCAGGGTGAATATTCAGGCAAGTTTGCTGTACTTTGTTTGCTAAATAACACAAAGAATATATTAGTCTTAGATTGGTCGCCAAGCCTCAGATTTTGCAATTGATTGTTTGAAATTCAGATGTTTGAACTATAGATGTTGATTATATAAACTATGCTTTGAAGTTGTAATATTCATTCAACTGATATCTTGATATGAAGTATTTTGTGTTTTATGTAAGTTTTAACGATATCTGTTCATAATTGATAAATAAAGAGTATTGTTTCATAATTTAACGTAAATTGACGCTAAAAATCAAATTTTACGAGTTAGAGTCATATTGCTAAAATGGTAAGAAAAAGCGCAGTCAAAAGAATGTGTTACAGGGTGAGAACATTGTGCGGCCAGTTCGGGACTCGAACCCGGGACACCTCGCTAATAGGGCGTGTTCTCTCTCGACTGAGCTAACTAGGCCGTCATATAACCTCTTCCTTAACATTACCAAGTTTAGACCGTGACATACACCACCACTTGAGTATGTATTCGTCATCGAGTTCAGGGATACGAGGTGATATATAATTAACCAAGGGCCTCCGTAGGAGTATACCCAGGTAACGTCACGGTTACAAGTTGGGCGCCAAATATCATTGGGTTAGAAAAGTGTGCGGTAAGTCCGGAACTCGAAACAGGGACTCCTCGCTCACAGGGGGAGTGCTCTCCCGACTGAGCAAATCGGGCCGCCACACATATTTTTCCCTAAAGTGACCAGGTTCAGACCGTGACATACATGTCAACTCAGTCGGTAGAGCAATCGCCATTTAAGCGAGGTGTCCCAGGTTAGAGTCTCCGACTGGCCGCACAAGTTTCTCTTCCTGTGACAAATGTTAATCATTTTGTGTTACCCAGTTTCTATTATTGGGGATAATCGAAATGACGATAAACCAAGAGCATCTGTAAACAAGATGACCAAGGAGGTAAGCATTCAGTGCTGCCCATGGTTGTCCCTAGTTTCGCAAAATCAAGACTTAAAACTGCAACAATGGCGCACATTACAGTAATTCATTTTTGTTATTGATATTATTGTATACATGAATATTACAAAATAAAAACACCGGAGAGTTAAATATATTAAAATACAGTCAAATGAAAGCACAGAACTTAGCACACAATTATTAACTGTGTCCTGACCATCAATACTTTTTTTTCTTTTTCATTTAGTCATTTATTAGTGTCGATAATGTTCTGCAAGTCAAGTAGGTAAGAAAACCGTCAATGTACTCGATTAACAATAGCATGTTTCCTATCAGGAAACTGAGCAATATGTCATTGCACTTGACTATTAATTGCATTCGGCTGGGATACAAACCATATATGTTACATGTTAAAAAAAGTCAAATGTTAGTCCCTTACAATGTTACTGAATGGATTAAGGTTCAATATGTCTCTTGTGATCAACGTAACTCTGATAATTCACCAAATTTGTTTTGTTTTGAAAGGATAGTATTGCATACATATTTTTGCGGAACGGCAGGTGATAACCAATGTGCATGTTGCCAACAGATGAAAAAGATCATCTCACCTAAACATATGCTGGCAGGTGTTGGTCTTATCAGGACTTAGATAAAAGTGGATTCAAGCATCTGACTTTGTATAATATAATAACAGAATTCTTGTAATTTTGATATGCGATTGGTTTTAATGATGAAAAGTCCTATCCAAGAGGAAATAAGCAAAATAAGATAATAGGAAGCTGTTGGCTTATTTGGCTAATGGCAGAGTAATATCTTCCATTCTTCACTTAAGTCGAGACCATTTCACCTGAATTTGTTATAACTTGTTTATAGACATGTTTAGGAACTTGAGTAAACTCAAAGAACATATTCTGTTGCCATGAAAGTTATCGCAATACCAATGTAAATGATTGTTTTCCAAACACTAGTCAATTTTAATTTTATTTGAAAACATATACTTGAGAAAATTCGCAACAATGAATTATGAAACGAAATTATGAAACAAACTTGTACAGTTGTTGTTGCCATATAAAAATGTGTGTTTATCTAATATTAAAAAACAAACGGTCAATTACATAGCAATACAAAACAATAACAAGGTATTGCGGGAGGCGAAGGCAGTGGCTTTAAACGAGGAGCTGTTACGTCAACAGGAGATGGTTGCACATGTGTTTGCCGGGGGCTAAGAGTTTGGACTGTTGTTTGTAATCCGTTGATGAATATGGTGTGACTTGTGTAAGGAGACTTTTATGTTAAATTTCAGCTTGTTTGACATGTTTTTGCCCCTAAAAGTAAAAGTGGGAGCCTTCAGCATTGCACTTGTTTTGTTTTGTTTTCAAGTACAAAAGTGTGTGTACTTAACTCATCATGTGGGGGATTTAGCTGAAATTTTAACAGCTGAATGCAGTTTACTGTAGGTAACTTTATAATTTTAACATAATGTGTAATATACTTCTCTTGAACAACAAAGCATATTTCACTTAAATTGTCACAGCTGAAGAAAAGAAGGAAATTTAGCTGCAACCTACTGCTGAATAGTATGGCCTTGAAATGAATTGTTCACTATTAAACATTCAGTATGAATACTTTATCTAAAATTGATATGTTTTATGTTTATACGAATAAATAAATTATTTATTACTTCTACCCATTATTGATTGCTTTTGGTACCTTCTTTAATAAATACATAATAAATGTTTCAACTGATAATTTCCTGGTTCCCGTCTTTACATGTAATTGAATTATTCTATCCATAATTGACCGGTCATTACAGTGTGTCTATAAATGCATTATGAATACCTTTACCCATGATAATCTGGTTTTGTCTTTTATCTAATAATTGCATTATGAATAATTCAACCCATAATTGTCTGTTTTTTTTTGTCTTTTCATTAATTATTGCATTATGAATATTTCTACATGTGTTTGATTGTATTTTGCATTTATAATTTCATAATGAAGACTTATACACATACTTGTCTGGTTCTGATATACAGTAAACATTGATAATATTGCTAATCATATTGGACTTGTTCTGATATTAACATTGCAGCAGTTACAACAGGTCACTTTTTGTATTTTTAATACCTATAAAATCCTTTATAAAACCTGTAGTATATACCTGTGTACAATTGTAAACAAAGGTGTATTATATAGATGCATAAATAGTATCATACTGTGAAGTACACGCCTTTACAAAAGCATTTAACGTAGAGTAAGTTGTATATACCTTTGCATTACAAAAAAGTATTATATAAATGCAAAACATCGTTAATCAAACATTATATACCTTTTTATTACATGCCATACCCTGTTTCCCATGTAATATAACATTACATTTTTTTTTTATTACACATGTGTTATATACTTGTAAAGCGTTTTCATTGGCTTAGTTTTCGTTTATTGACCAATCGCATTTTGTTATTTTGCTGAAATGACGTTGCGACGTCAAATGACGTCACGAAATATAAACAACTTTCGGGATGCATCATAATGTTTGCGTAAATATTGATTTCATTTGCTCATTTAAAAGCGTGTGATAAAAAAGATCTGACACTCGTTGTCATATCATACCATATTTTATTAAACTCGTCCAGGAAATTCGTTAGTGAGCTCGCCAAAGGCTCGCTTACTAACAAAATTCCCGAACTCGTTTAATTAAATGTGGTATGATTTGACAACTCATGCCAGATCCTATATATATTATCTAAATCATACATATCTGATATACATTTAAGAAACTAAACAAAACATATTATTAACCTTTAAATTTTTCATAAACATATGTATATAATCTTCTCAAAACATTTATGATATACATGTTTGCAGAAATCCCCCCCCCCCAATATCTAGTAAACATTCCATTTGTCTAGTGTATTTTTTCAATTAAAGTTAATATAGAAATTATGATCGAATGTACCAAAATCGCAAACTTAGTGGGAAACTTAACAAATATATCAAATTAACCGCGAAGACCACAAACAAGTTTAGGTTTGGCCAAGTATATTAGGATTGGTCGTGTTTGTTACAAAAAACAACTTTTTGTACGCCTAATATTTCACCGAAGTCGACTGTATAGGAGTATGTTTTATCAGTAGGTTGTTATAGATTATATAATTAAAAACTATTCAGTAGTTAATATAATGCTACAAATTTGGCGCAAAAGTGGTTGTTTGTGTTTCACTTTCCCGACAATGTTAAAATTTCGTGCCGACCGTTAAATGTTTTTGGTGTTGCATGTTGAGTACACGGTTGAAATGTACATCGCTTAACCATATGTATTCGATCATGCTGTACTTGATCATATTCCTTAAAAACATGTTATACATACTTAAAGAATGTTGCATAGAGCTTTGCAGTATTTAAGTAATTGAACATAATTATTGAAGTAGTAACTTACTTGAAAATCGCAAACATATTAATGAAAAAAGTTGTACCTACATACCCGCCCCATTCTTGTGGAATAATATAGCATTTTGCGTAATTTTTACGTGACATTGGGAATGGTAATGTATCTGAAAATGGTGCACACAGCTTGCTTCAGTCCAAAACACAACCATGTCGGCGTTGGTAAGATCGCCGTAATCGGAAAAAAACACAAGGGTAAACCACTGTGATTGCGCCACATCAACGCATTCGCTAAAATATACTAGGCTGTCTCTGTAATTAACGTTCCATGACACATATATTGTATTATTTTTTTCAAGAAACACAAAATATGGGTAGCGTTAACTTCTTTCACATATTGAACATAATACCTTCGGTAATGTCATGACAACAATCAGCGCACTCGTTAATTTACTTTTCACCCTTTCTATAAAATAAATGCGCTTAGGTTAACAATTACTACACAAACACGGCATTTTAAATCAATCCAACAAAAGCAGTATGTTTCTATGAGTTACCAATTCTGTTAACGACTCTCGATCCTACATTACGCAATTGATTGAAATTTGAAAACTGCTAAGGACATTCCAAAATCCGAACAATGCACTTGTCGAATTACAGTTGTCAAGGTTACCATTTTTTACCAAAAAAAATCGCGTGATCGCTTCCTTATGTCAAGTGATACAATTAAGCTTTTCCGTCCAAAATCAACGCGTCATTGAATCTCTGATCAGTCGTCATGTGATTGCCAGGGATTAAGCATTCAATTGTTAACAGGCTAGAGCAATTAAAGCATTTATAGAAAAGCGTGTTGTTGGAGGATAGACGGATTAATTTGAGATTTGAAAGTAAATACTTTGCAAACACGATTAAACATGGAATCTGTATCCGACATTGCAAATAAGATCATTTAAATAATAACGAAGTTTAGTTTAAAGAAGTTGAAACACAATTTGTTAAGACCTTGTTTATGTCGACAGCAACGTTTTTTACGAATCTGATGATGTGCTGAAAGCTGAGTTATAATTGACATAGCGATTGCAGTGATAATCACATTCAATATGAAATGTATTTGTATAGCAATTGAAAGTAACAAATGTTCTTGTTCGTAGTGCTAGAACAATAATCACATTAATTTACGCAAAATTGAACAGTATCTTGTAAAGACACTGGCATAAATAAACATTATCACTTCACCCCAAAGGTCAACGTCGGTCGTCAGTTGTCAAAGTTATTTGTCATTTGTGTTCGTTCTGTTTATCCACACAAGACATAGCACATGAATAAACGTCTGGATTAGTTTTTTTGCACATACAACAATATCTTATTTAATTTGCGAGGTCATTAGCAAACAAACAAGTAATGCATTTCAAGAAAAAATCTATACCTGTTATGTCTGATTCATTGATCTACATATTAAAATATAAACTGGGAAAAATTGCTAACGTCCGTAGTTTCCAAGAACAAAAGTCGCGTGTGAACACCATTTTAATTAATTGACATTAAATGCTCCTGAATTCACTTATTTTGATAATTAGAACAAGAGGGAATATCTCCAAGAAATCCTGTCTTTCCTAAAGACATAGGTCGAAAAATCGAACTTTAAAAGCTAGGAAGACAGAAACAATGCATACATACTAGTTTGATCTAAACCAAAGAAAACCTTATTTTACCACAAACACAGTATTTTGCGTAATTCATTCTAAGGGTTATAGTTCAATATCATTAATGTAAAATTTTCGACAATGTTGTTGTGAGTTATTAACGGGTTGAAAAAAAATCATCGATGTCTTGAAATTCAAAAGCCAATGCGTTTAGATTTATTTCAGTAGATCTATCGGATTATAATGACTTGTAAGTGTATCACGAATCTGTGTGTATTGTTATTAAAAAGTAAGTTTCTCTTAATGGGCATATTCCGGTCATCACGCTCTCTTGAACTACCATTGCATGTGTAAATAATTGCATTTAATTCGTCTTCAACGCGTCATCAACATTACTGGCGATCTGTAATTCTTTCAACGGACATTATTCAACTTCATCTACATGGCACAACAAAGCACCTATTGTGGAACGACGGAACGGAGGCTTCTCCATTATTTTGAAGACTCGTACAAGATTGACAGTGCTGTTGCTGATTCGTTCAAGATTGCCAGTGATGTTGATGATTCGTTCAAGATTACCAGTGATGTTGATGATTCGTTCAAGATTTCCAATGATGTTGATGATTCGTTCAAGATTGCCAGTGATGTTGATGATTCGTTCAAGATTTGCCAATGATTTTGATGAGTCGTTCAAGATTGCCAGTGATGTTGATGATTCGTTCAAGATTGCCAATGATGTTGATGATTTGTTCAAGATTGCCAGTGCTGTTGCTGAGTCGTTCAAGATTGCCAGTGATGTTGATGAGTCGTTCAAGTTTGCCAGTGATGTTGATGAGTCGTTCAATATTGCCAGTGATGTTGATGATTCGTTCAAGATTGCCAGTGATGTTGCTGAGTCGTTCAAGATTGCCAGTGATGTTGATGAGTCGTTCAAGATTGCCAGTGATGTTGATGGGAAAACTTTCATATAGACCATTGGTACAACCAAACTGCAACGTTCGAATGCAACCTAAATACAACGTTGCATCAACGTTGGATATTGTGACAACCAAACTGCAACGTTTGAATGCAACCTAAATACAATGTTGCAGCAACGTTGGAAAAAAAAACGTTGCAGCAACGTTGGAAAAAATGTCGGGAAAACTTTCATATAGACCATTGGTACAACCAAACTGCAACGTTCGAATGCAACCTAAATACAACGTTGCAGCAACGTTGGATGCCCACTGGGAAACCGCAACGTTTGAATGCAACCTAAATACAACGTTGCAGCAACGTTGGAAAAAACGTTGCAGCAACGTTGGAAAAAAACGTCGGGAAAACTTTCATATACACCATTGTGAAAACCAAACTGCAACGTTCGATGAAACGTCCGGGTAATGTTTTGTATGCAACGTTGTGGCAACGTTCGGTAATGGTTGCCGACGTTGCGACCTAAATATTACGTTGCAGCAACGTTCGCACAACGTTTGATGCCCACTGGGAAGCAGCAGCTCGCAAACGATAGCTGACATTGCCTCTCCATGCCATTTTGCCCCTGCGCTCGTTCATTTAGCCCCTGGGCGAAAAGAACAACTAAATGACCTTTCCTAACAAACATACATATGCTAAGGTGTCGTCCACATAAAAATTACTTCTAAATAGTCAACATATTTTATAATTTTAAATCTGTTTTATTATTCTCGATCACCGGCATGGATGTGCTTGTCAGTAGGTTAATAAGATATATGTTGAAGTAAAGAGGGGAATGAAGGATTTTATTTTTACCTCAAGCGAGTACGTACGATTTAAATTTTAACATGGTACTCTCTTATTTTTAACCCAACATATGAACATGACTGTGGAATGTTACATACAATTAATAAGCAATAAGTATATGGTACAAAATTGTGTTTACTTCAGTGAAATTGATAACGAGAAAGTTTACACTGATATCAACACATACACTCAAAACTGTGTATTTTTGTGAAATGAGCAAATCTGCACAGAGTGATGGTGATTTCCAAACAAAACACATATCAATTTTACATGAAGTATTTTATTATACTGTACGGCAGAAAGTAATTTGTTATATAATACAGATTTTCTTTCGAACATTTTCTGGTGATACTTGTTTTAAACTTTTATCATAGATCTTGATACATCAATATTTTGTCTGTTTAAAGGGATCTTTTCACGCTTTGGTAAATTGACAAAATTGAAAAAAGTTGTTTCAGATTCGTAAGTTTTCGTTTTAGTTATGATATTTGTGAGGAAACAGTAATACTGAACATTAACCATGCTCTAATATAGCCATTATATGCATCTTTTGACGATTTTAAAACCTAAAAATTATAAAGCGTTGCAACGCGAAACGATTGAATAATTTGGAGAGTTCTGTTTTTGTCGTTAAATTTTGTGAAACTTCGAAGATTGCTTATATAAGGTATAAAATACGTCACGAACATGTACTCGGCGGAATAGCTCAGTAGGCTAAAGCGTTTTTACTTCAGGACTCTGGCAGGACTCCAGGGGTCACTGGTTCGAAACCTGCTCCGGGCAATGTTCTTTTCCTTTTTTTATTTTTTTTCTTGATTTTTTACTGGAGCTTTTACGATCCAATGTTTACATTTATCAATATAAAGCATTTAATGAATAAGTTAAAAAATGCCAAAATCTGTGAAAAGGCCCCTTTAATAAAATTGTTCAGAAAGTTGTGCCTCGGTTTTAGATTCCAAAAAGTAACCGGATGTTGCACCTCTTTATTTTGTTTCCAGATGTTATAGAAAAACCTACATAAAAAATCTTACACTTATTTGAATTTCATTGAATGCAATAATCTAAACAAAACAATTATTCTCAAAGTGTTTACATCTATCTTGAAAGTGGTGTTTTTCTTTAGCCTGAAGAATTTAAAACTGGTTTCAAGTATTGCTCATGGAATAATTTGATGAAACACAAAAACCGAAAAAAGGCTCATGTGTCAAATTAACATTTATGCAGGAATAAAGAATAATATGTTGAAGTACAACAGGCACTTTTGCAATTAAAATATTTACAATGATGCCACTACATCATAAGAAAAATCAACCTTTAATTACAAAATAGATACGGCATTCAAAAGTAAAACAAGCTAGTTAATATATTGTTTTTAAATGAATGTCTTACTCGAAGTTTTCAAAATACTATGGTCTCAAACATGAGTGTGCTTTCTTGCTTGTGAAATGCTTTTAATTAACGTCTAGACTTACTGAATAAATTATATATATTCCATAAATTCATGGGCATTATCGGTACTAACAAAACTTTAACCCATTTGCTACCTTCTAGTTGTTAATTTCACTACTCTTTCATATGATGTTTGTTAGGCCGAAACTGATGACAGACAGACACAGGCTCTTCATAATAACTGCATTTTCTTTACATTATATTAATGTTTCATAACAAAAATTCAACAGAACAATGGAACATTACAGAGTCGCAAGTGATTATATATTATGCACTTGTAGGTTTGATGGATCCAGAATCGCGTCCTTGTTGAGTATTTAGCATGCATTTAGTTTTGCTGATCAGAATAATGCATGGATTGTGTGCAGCCCATCGCTTAAAAGAACAGCTTCTAAAATAGTAAACAAAAGATTATACGATTAAATATACATTTTAAATGGGCAATAAACGATGTTTATGTTAACACAGGTTTTTCGTTTTTACATTTTGAAACAGTTTGGATGGAAAATGATCGAGTACGAGTTGAAATGTTGTTTACAACGGTATCCTTTCTTAACATACAAAACAGAGATCTTTTAATAGTCACGCAGAATAAAGTTGCGAATTTATACCAACACTATTCATAAAAAGGTTAAAGTTTGTGTATATTAATTTTGAATAAATTGCACTTAACTTTAAACAATCGGCAATTTTTTTTTTACGAAATCAATTTCTGATAAAAATGAATTCTTTATAATTTATATATTGAAATGTCTTGTAACCAAATACAATAATTCAGTTGTTTTTCCTTACCAATGGATGTTTATTTCATATCTATATCTTATTTTAACAATATTTACAAAGATCAGAAAATCAGTTTCACTTTTAAAATTCATTTTATCAGTAATTGAACTGATTCGTCATTGTTTGGCGAAAGCGTCTCACAACCATGTATAGTTGTAGACAAACGACACGCAGTTTTTCATGTTCTGAACAAATAAATCTTTTTAAACAATTGAAAATTGATTTAAAGGGTTACAATAACAATAAGGCATTAATATGATTGAAGTAAAAATTCGAGACTACTAATCGTTTTCGATTAGTTGAATCCGGATGTACGCGGATGTACGCAATACAATTAAGACGGGTACTCTGTACTTTAATTTTGGTTGGAAAATGTTATCACAACTTGTATTGAACCAGTATGCTTTTTGTTTTTGTTCAAGACCTTATTACTCAAGCGGCATTTATGCCCACTGAAAGCCGGGAAAAAGGAAACAGGAAACATAACAAATATGGGCCGGAAATCTTATTTTTTGTAGAGAAAAACACAAAATGCAAGAATATCTAGCACAAACAATAATGATGTCATTTATACTTTGTTTCTTCAGGTATGTATTTTACGTGCGATTAAGCAAATGCCAAAGTTTGCGGTTAAAGCCCGCCGCTGTGCGGCATTGTCCTTTAGTAATAATAATAACATAAAATACTTAAAGATAAATGTATATACAATTTCTAGATACTGAGCATATACAAATGGCGGCTAGCTATCTGACTGTCGTTGACGTTCTTGAAAACTGGCGCAAAGGATTAAAGAGGACTTTTCACATATTTTGGCATATTTTGAAGTTTGTCATTAAATGCTTTATATTGATAAATGTAAACATTGGATCTAAAAAGCTCCAGTAAAAATCAAGAATAAAATTTAAAAAAGGAAAAAAAGTAGCCGGCAGCAGGACTCGAACCAGTGACCCCCGGAGTCCTAGAGTAAAAACCTATTAGACCGCTCGGCCATCCTGCCAAGTGTGCATAAAAGACGTATTTTATACCTTATATAAGCAATCGTCGTAGTTTCACAAAAATTAAACGACAACAACAGAACTCTCCAAATAATTCAATCGTTTCGCGTTGCAACGCTTTATAATTTTCAGGTTTTTAAATCGTCAAAAGATGCATATAATGGCTATATTAGACCATGGTAAATGTTCAGTATTACTGTTTCCTCAAAAATATCATAACTAAAACGAAACTTTGCGAATCTGAAACAACTTTTTTCCATTTTGTAAATTTACCAAAACGTGATAAGATCCCTTTAACATTCACGGACTCGTTCGTATAAACGTTGCATAAACTATATTAAACACTACCAATACACGTCAGTACTAATACGACTTGACTATGCATAATTAAAGATAGTTGCTTGGTACTTAGAAGGTTTATAAGATAGCACTTTTAGAATATAAAATTATTCATCCGATGACATTTACTAACTTGCGAAGCCGGGTAGTTTTTCATTCGAAAAAAAACATCCCCAGTGGTTAAGTCAACAAATAGGTTGGACTAATATAATCCCGAGCGATCGGATGAGGCATTTGAATAACGTCATTTTGCGTCATGCCGTTCAAATGCGTACTGCTCTTTTATCTTGTTGAGCTGTTACATAATACACTGTATTTGCGTCTATGCGGCACATTTCGTTTTACTTACTTTTACTGTAAAATTGTCTATATATATTTGAAATGAGCACTTTATTAAAGAGGATACATAGTGTTGTTTTTACCGCTTGCTTTTAAAATGGTAATTTTACCAGTACACGAACTATGAAAGGAAAACCTTAACATTATAAGTAATAACCTTTGCCATGTATACCAGTCTGTAGTTAATAACAAACAATAAATAACTTAGTTCGGAATAATTGGAGGAACACATACGAATGTTCCTTGATGTATATCTTACACTACGCTTTTTTATTGAACGTATTGTCATATGATAGACGATATGATGATGCAGGTTTTATTACTGTAAGATTCAAGATTATATATTCGGTCCTGGCTGTAAATATATATATATATATATATATATATATATATATATATATATATATATATATATATATATATATATATATATTCGGTCCTGGCTGTAAGCAAATATTACAAAAATTAGTTGTGTTTCAAAATTTTCCCTTGAATTCTAAACAATTGAAATTGCAACGACTGATTCTTTGGAATGTTGCAGGACATCTGAACATGTTTGGGTTCATCCATCAAGGTTTCGAAATACACTTTTACATTATATACATGTCTAGTTATTAGCATAAATGAATCATTTATATAAAATGTAGTTTGTACATTGTACATTTGGTAACAAGTCAAATGAAAAATGCTCATCATGTATCATTGTTCAACTTACGTTAAAAACATGCGAAAGTATGACTGCAGCCTATGATTATCGTTCAAGCTTAAATTCCATATTGTTTTGCAATATATCATTGAATACTTATCGGTACTACAACAGCCGTTTGCCTAGTGGTGCATATTATTAACGTTTTTTTAACAAGTCTGCTTTATCACTGAAACACTTTTGACTATACACATATAAACTGCAACCTTTCGTTAAAATTCAATGTGTCTGAAGTATTTATTTGAAGGCGTCGCGTGAAAAAAAATAAGAAAACGGAAAATTTCGAAATGTACCTGCTTAAGTGAACAGATAGCGTTGTTTGTTTAAGATAGAGTTAGTGTTAGTTTTACACCCTGTATTACAAGTGCTTCCCGTAAAAAGGTAACGATTATCCGGAATTCGTACTATATTATGCTACGTTCTGAAAACTTGTTTACAAGAAGGGATTTAGCAAATACGTGAACTACTCAATTTCATTTTACCTTAAACAAAGTGCAATTGTGTTCCTCTTTTTTTTATCTTAAAAGTGATACCCGATATTCCGCTTGAAAGTATAGCAGAGTATTGTAAGGGGGATTTTTTTTATCTGCTATTGTATTTTATAGTTTTACTCTTTTATTAAGTTTATGTAGGAAAAAAGACAGATATATTCGATGAACTTGTTGCAATCTAAGTTTTTCTTTAATTACTATTATTTGTTAAATACATCGTAAATGTTTTAACACCTTTTAACAATAATGTTTAAATATCACTGTTTCTGTTCGGTTTTGTAAACAAGTTGTATCCCAGCTTAAAATGAATTAATAAAACCATTCTGACTAAGGGTGTTCGAATAGAAAAATCAACTTTGTTAAAAACGTACGAACGCTAGGTGAGGATTACGACCATATTAGCCTACTGTACATGTAAACCCTATTGCGTGATGTTAAAACACCATTACACGCATATGTACACCTTAGGGCTAACATCCGAACATCATGAAAACATGGTCATAAATAAAATGAAATGTGAACGAAATAAATGCATTTGTATATGTTTACATTGTTCTAAACACATTCTTCACATAAATCCCGTCCGTAATCACGATGCAACGGCCGTTTCCACATCTTAGATTGAAACCGTACATATATCCATTGCCTTTCCACATGAGGAAAAAAGATAGCAGCTAAAGAAAAGATATGTAATTTTTTACCTATATACAGAGTGAAATAGTTCATGGAAGGGCCAGGCAGTCCTTGAAATTAGAGCAATGCAATCAATAAATAGTCGAACTCGTACACATAGTTAAATGCTTGTTTTATATTTTGACGTACGTAGTCTTAAACTCACCGTTCTCACGACGAAACGCTCATTTACGTGTATCAAGTAAAAAGTACCAAAAAAGAACATCAGCAGAACAAAAAACAACGGGTTGTGCGTGGAGCAAACAATTACATTACTGCAGTGGGAATGTTACTTAAATACTCGTTTGCGTTGTGCATGAAAGCAATGGAAAAGCTATTCGATTAATAATTGTAGAAAATGATATGGCATGTTGTTAAGTTATTTCCATTTTAGATGAGAGGCCGATTGTTGTATACAACTCTTTTTTAAAAAAATCCACTCAAAGTCGAATATCGTTAAGAATTATTTATGATAACATTATTTCATGCTATTATATTTTTTTATAAATAGTTACGGTTTTTATACGTTTTTTAACAATATTCCTTATTTGAAACTCAGCACAATTTTTCTGTGATGAACTACAAGTGTTGCATCAATTTTCGCATACTAGTTACAAAATAGTTGAAGTCAACGAACATTTAATGACAGCAAATAAACCAGTGACTTTAGTTTGCTCAGTTGTACACTATGTAAATTAGAGCAAAATCCAATTTTCTACAATTGCGAATAACAAATATTGTGAACAGCTCGTTTCTACAATAAGCCGCTTAGATAAAACAATCGGTCGCATGTATAATGTTTTGTACTTAAGGCTGAAACTGAATATTGATTAAAACTGAATAATGGTTAAAAAACGTAACTTGTTATAACCGGCTCTAATCAAAATAACGAAGAAATGTAGCATAATTAATATAACCTATTATATATTGACAACCAATATAAAGTACACATTCTTTAATTGCTTTGTGCCATGTTGATTGATGTAAGCATCATGCTGCATGGATTGATGTTTGGCATCCAGACCGCATTTAAGCGTATATACGGACATAAACAGTGATCTTATTCTATACCTGTAGTCTGACACAAGAAAATGATCACATTGAGTTCATCAGTTCTTCGTGCATAGGACGAAAACGTTGCGCAAGGGATCAGAAAAACTTTGGTGTTTTTTTTATGAAGAGGAATATAGAAAACGATTTCAACAGTGAGGAATTGAAAACAGGCATTGGCGTTCAATTTATTGAATAGCAGGTGACCTTTTTCACATTGGATTAGATTCAGTTGGATCTTAACCACCTTGACGAACAAAATGACACCGTCGCAATCAGGTAGCATGAAGAACTGTTCATGGTGACACTGTTTTGTTTATTGTTTTGTTCTGTTCGACCAACATGATTTAGTTGGCGCTTATTTTTGCTTAATTTCGTGCACATTACCGGAAGGTGATTATCGCAGATGCCATGCGCCTTCCTTCAGTCATATTCACGCTGGTCTGATAGGAACCAGTCCTCGCAAGTCAACACAAAGCAGGTGTGATAGGAACCAGTTCCCGCAAATAACCCCAACGCTGGTCTTACATGAAACAGTTCCCGCAAATAACCACAACGCTGAACTTACATGAACCAGTTCCCGCAAATAACCACAACGCTGGTCTTACATGAACCAGTTCCCGCAAGTCACCATAAAGCGGGTCTGATATGAACCACTTCCCGAAAGTCACCCAAACGCTGGTCTTATAGGAACCAGTCCCCACAAGTCACCACAAAGCGGGTCTGATAGAAATCACTTCCCGAAAGTCACCCCAACGCTGGTCTTATAGCAACCAGTCCCCGCATGTCACCACAAAGCAGGTCTGATAGTAACCAGTCCCCTCAAGTCAATGCAAAGCAGGTTTCATTGGAACCGGTTCCAGCAAGTCACCACAAATCAGGTTATTTACGAACTGGTTCCAGCAATTCACCACAAAGCAGGTCTGATAGGAACCAATCCCCGCAAGTCACCGCAAAGCAGGTTTGATATGAACCGGTTCCAGCAAGTCCCTACAAAGCAGGTCTGATAGAAACTAGTCCCCGCAAGTCACTACATAGCAGGTTTCAAAGGAACCGGTTCAAACAAGTCACCACAAATCAGGTTTGATATGAACCGGTTCCAGTAAGTCACCACAAAACAGGTCTGATAGGAACCAGTCCCCGCAAGTCACCGCAAAGCAGGTTTGATATGAACCGGTTCCAGCATGTCAACACAAAGCAGTTCTGATAGGAACCAGTCCCCGCAAGTCACCGCAAAGCAGGTTTGATATGAACCGGTTCCAGAATGTCACCACAAAGCAGGTCAGATAGGAACCTGTCCTCGCAAGTCACCACAAAGCAGGTTTGATATGAACCGGTTCCAGCATGTCACCACAAAGCAGGTCTGATAGGAACCAGTCCCCGCAAGTCACCGCAAAGCAGGTTTGATATGAACCGGTTCCAGCAAGTCCCTACAAAGCAGGTCTGATAGAAACTAGTCCCCGCAAGTCACTACATAGCAGGTTTCAAAGGAACCGGTTCAAACAAGTCACCACAAATCAGGTTTGATATGAACCGGTTCCAGTAAGTCACCACAAAACAGGTCTGATAGGAACCAGTCCTCGCAAGTCACCACAAAGCAGGTTTTATAGGAACCGGGTCCAGCATGTCACCACAAAGCAGGTCTGATAGGAACCAGTCCCCGCAAGTCACCGCAAAGCAGGTTTGATATGAACCGGTTTCAGCAAGTCCCTACAAAGCAGGTCTGATAGAAACTAGTCCCCGCAAGTCACCACATAGCAGGTTTCAAAGGAACCGGTTCAAACAAGTCACCACAAATCAGGTTTGATATGAACCGGTTCCAGTAAGTCACCACAAAACAGGTCTGATAGGAACCAGTCCCCGCATGTCACCACAAGGCAGGTCTGATAGGAACCAGTCCCCGCAAGTCACCGCAAAGCAGGTTTGATTGGAACCGGTTCCAGCAAGTCACCACAAATCAGGTTATATATCAACTGGTTCCAGCAATTCACCACAAAGCAGGTCTGATAGGAACTGGTTCAAGCATGTCACCACAAAGCTGGGAATCATGAGCGTCCCCAGCCTGAAAATGTGCGATAAAACGGGGTTAACTAAAATGAGGCTTAATGCGCCCGGATATTCACGTGTTAATTTAATAGGCGCATTTTAATGACATATGTACCATCATTTAGGAGCCGTCAATGACATATTAAAACTTGCCTTTATTAGGACACAAAATAATGGGTCGTTATCGACCATTATTTATGTGGGTACGTAATACGACACAAACACATAGGCTACTGTGACACATCAGAAAAAAGCTATATGAGGTGGTGTCGTGTTTATTATGATCATCCTTTACTTATTCACATTTCATCTGGCCCCTGAGTATTTAGGTATTGGCACCATTTCCAGCCACAGGAACGATAGCAGACAGGACAACAGACTTTTAATATGGGCAATATGGTGACGTTTGAAAACTACTAAAGATTGTATCACATCACTTTCACAGTGTTCTCTATTTTTCGTTTTTGTTCATGCTTTCCAAAGGTCGCGTATTTTATTTCCTTGGTTTCATCCGCCTCGATGGTGTTCGTTGATATGTCCTCAAATTATCACTAAAACTTATTGCACAATATAGGTTACAGGAAACTCCATAAAGTCAGGTTAAACTAAACAAAAGGTTTTCTAATAACCGATGTGCATGTGAATAAAAGTATATAATACTTTCGAGTTATATCTAAGTATATTTGTTTTCGGCGCGTCAAAAATAAGTCAAATCTACAATTTGACAACACATTTAGTTTGTCTTAAAATGCATATTTAATCAGTTGTTGTTCGTGTTCTTTTATAATTATACATATGTGTCCAGTGGACCTACACCAACAAGGATATGCGCAATTTTAATGATTCGATGAACGAACAAACTTAACGCACAATAGAACGAGGCTTCACGCGATTGCTCACAATTTTCACGTTTGCCATTTTTCCCAACTCGATAATTTGACAAAGCGAATTGTACAGATCGTGATGCCAATAAACCAAGTGTTTCCCACAAAAAAATAAGAATCACAACAATAAGTTAAATTTGTATATTCTAATGAAAACAAAGGTGGGTAGGGTATTCGTTACGTCAAACATGCAACATAACGCCTAAATTAGGAGCAATACTTTCTTCGTTAGTAAATTTGTATTTACATAAGATAGTGTCATTCTGATTTTAACTTTATAAAAAAAACAGTTTTTCATACAAATGCTTAATATAAACATTTTGAGAAAATCTTTGATTACCATTTTAAAGCAACAAAGACATTGCACTATGCAGTCATTATTTCTCAATAATGAAGTGTTTTGTAATGCAGTTGTCAAAACAAGCTCTATTATATTTGCATGTTTCAAAATTGTACACGTCTATGTGTATTTCACATTTAAATATAGATTTCCTTTTAAAACATTGCAAATTTTGTTATATCAGATATGACGAAAATTCACTAACCTGTATTTAACTTCATTCACTCCGATTAACACATCAAGCCCTATACAAAACATGGTGGTATTTGTAAAAACGTTACAAGTTAATGTCCTGTGTGTTGTACGGTTTATTTGCATAATTTGAAAAGCTATAACTTGGCATAAGCTCATAGAAGCTTTGTATAAACCCAAAGAAGATACAATTTTAGTTATTTTTTATTTAAGAAAGAATTCGTGTACGTTATAGTTTGTTGTCGAATAACCCACTGGATGGCTGCATGTCTTGATTTCATCCCTACGAATCTAAACTTCCGGCCGTTGGTCATTCGACATAAAACTATAACGTACACGAATTATTTCGATTCTAACACGGAATTTACTTAAAATGTATACAATGTATCTTATTTTTCTTGTGTACTATTTTATGTGAAGATCCGCCCATAAAAATAACTTTCGGCTGTTCTGATCAGATCGACTTTCATTCATAAAATATCGGATTATTACGCTGGTGGAAAATGCATCGGCATGTTTTGTTTAGTTACAGCGCGTACTTTCGGTGTATAAGCTCCGCCCATTATTATTGCAGAATAACCCATAGACGATTTTCTTCTTTGTTTATATGAAATTTGGCACTTGCCGTGTTAGAATATTTTGTATCCACCATCAGTCTGACGAAAATATGTCTCAGCTTTTTTGTTGGTATAAGTATAAATGTTACTTTTCAATGCATGTTGTGGTGCACCTTTCATTTGCATGTTTGCAAAGTCATACCTTGGTAAAAACGATGCAATTTCAGTCAATAAAAAATAACCATAATAAATAATCAATGTAATTAACATACGTAGCAGATTTTCTCAATAGGCTCTGACAGTATAAGATCTATACTAATCATGGTCGTAATTTTACAAATGTCACAGTTTCATCAACTGCATGGTGTACAGTTTATTTGCACTACTTGAACAGTCATTACGTTGTATAAGCTCAACAATGAGCGAAATATTCACTTATTTTTTTTTAACAATTTTAAAAACCATTTATATATTGTCAGTTGTGTTTTCATAAGGTTTTGTTATTGAAAACTAAACCGTCAACGTTTAGTGTTTGGTCTTTTTACAAATGAAACAGTTGTATGAAGTTGGATGAATCGCTTTCACATGCATTATTTTAAAACAACATATTAAGTGTAAGTCAAAAGATCAAAGGAAATTTCATACTATCTCAATATTTGTTGATGCACTGTTTTGTTCACATTTGCCCTGAATCCGGCCATGCATGTTTCGATAATATAAAACAATACTTTAAAGTTGTTTGACAGAACTAATGATTATTTCTGAAACATTTCGTCAAGACATGCAGCCATCCAGTGAGATTAAGGTATGCGTTAACATGAGCCCGCAAGCCATTGCACCCTTAAATGTCAGACGACTGCGTTTGAACAATACAAATAATCAATACTTGGGTTTAGGTCTACCATAGGTTCATTTTGTTAAAGATAATTCATAATCAGACCAGTGGTTTTTTACCAATAAATACTCGTGCATTTTTGTTCCACGAAATAAAATAATTGCAAATAATTTGTCAAGATCGAACAGATAAGAAATTAAAACCTTTTCTTTTTACATCTATAATACAAAAAGATGAAACTCCAGTTGCATAAGTATCAGATCATTCCTATCATCACTACAAGGTCCTTCATTTGCGGAAAGTGGTCATTCAACAAACATTAAGCCACTGGACAAAACACATGACCAGATCAACCACAAGTATATAAAACCGGGTTTGCCGCACTGAAACGATGAATGCTAAGCATAGCGTTGCGATTTTAAGCTGTTTAAGGGCGTTACAAATCTCCATTTGGTACACGGCTTTTTCATATAACATAGCATGACAATTAAAACCAAAGTGCTAGTATTGGTCGCCCCATTTTGCAAACGATTTTTTATGAAGATCGTTCTGTGCAAACCCATATCCACTCATTAATTATAAAATTATATATAAACCCATGCACAAGAACATCAGTGTACTTTTTTACTCTTTCAACTGAATAGTACATTTAAAACTTGATTAATCTATGTACCGACTAAATGTGATAGCATTTATGTGCAGAATCTGACAAAAAGGGGTAGGAGCTAATACTTAGTAATTCAGAAAGAGTTTAAAATGATAATTCTACAGCAATAAAAAGTCAAAACTGTGGGAGCGCAGCAACCAAACGTAGCTTCTTGGTGCGGAAGAATTTTCTAAAACAAATCTAATTTATACAAAGAATACGTTTAAATACACTGCAATTTCACTTCTTTTTAAAATTGAAGGCACGTTTATTAAATTACATCTCTTTAATGTACGACACTGACATAGTAAACAATTGTTTTGATTATTACGTAATCTCCTTAGGTCCCAATACACCGGATGACGTTAAAATTTTTTTAGCAGAAAGCTACTAGTCAATTTAATTAAAACAACAATCTTTGAAAAGATAAAAAAAAACTAGGTATCAAGATCATGCACTGAACCAGTAAAGGCGATTTATTATGACGGTATCTACTGAAACCTCAACTTTCTTAATGACCTTTTTTGAAACCTCAATATCAATGACACTCTTATGTAAAGAAAATTCGGCATCAAAAACCAAAAAGCATGCTTGTTTTGGTATAAACAAATAAGGTTTTATCAAATTAGATCCCCATCATTTCGATAAAGGATTTATATAATTTTAGTAACAATAATCGTAAGAAAATACTTCAACTGTTCTTTACGACGACGAAGACAAAAAAGTTGTAAAATACCGTATTTTTTACAATTATTAGATTATATTGATTAAAATATCACGACTGTTATATTACATTACTTGAATAAAGTTGACTAGTTTTCATATTTACTGTATATTTGGTAATACATTTTACTGGGTATGTCTACCAGGTAACTACCAGTTAACTATAAATAACGCCAGTAGATTGATCATCATCTTCACTACTTGCGTTATTTATAGTGTGTATATCGTTATGTCACCTATTTTCGCGATGAACTTTCGATTTCACATAGCGAAATTTTATTACCGCATATATTGAAAATATGAACTGTTTTCAAGTAATTTAATGTACCAGTCGTGATATTTAAATCAATATAAACTAATAATTGTTAAAAAAAACACACGATATTTTAGAGCTTTTCGTTTTTCGTCATTCGTGGTTGACAGTCCCTTTAAGCCAAACGTACATGTACGTGAATTGACAATAGTTGTTATGCGGAACTCTCCAGCCTGGGTTATTCCGATATTTAAGCACGCGCGGTAGGTACAAACAAAAGCTGACTAGCATATTTTAAAAGAGAGTGAATCAATAATTTCTCTTATCGCTGCATAATAAACACCACTTTTTATGCTCAAACGTCCGTTATAGTTGATAAAAATACCATGTTTTAATAATTTGTCTTTAGATGAACTTGTCTCGATCGTGTTTAATTTGTAAGAATACCATTTAACACGATATAATGATGAATGTACATGTTAACAGCTTCGGTCACGTAACTATGTCATTGCATATACTGTACGTAGGCCTGGGTATACAGTTTTAATGGAAGTTTGTCAACGAAACTACCAAGACATTGACTCCATCGTATATATACTATACTATTCAAATATATTAAAAATCATACAGACAAGTACCAAACAACACAAACCTTACTATCCTCAATTCATTCGTAGTACTAGAACTAATATATCGTTCAAGTTGGATATTTATATGTCTATTGATATAGCTCTACTGTCATGCTTGTCTTTAATCTAATCTGAAAAGTAAAGAAAATTATTCGCTAAAGACTAGGACCTTAAGATTAGAAGGCACATCACTAACGAGCTTTACCATACATTACTTTTATTTGCTTTATCTATAAAGAATGCCGAAAAAACAAGAGCATGAATGTGTTTCAGAAGAAATATTGTATATGTCAAGCCGTGTGTATAGGTTTCTTCATTACCATACAGCTGACAAAGCCTATTTTTCACGTCTTTTGAGGATGTTAGCTACTGGACCCATTCGTTTAGGCGGCTGTACATCTGAACGGTGTATTTAGACTTTAATCCTGTATTAAACGTCTGACATACATGTATATCAGTGTTATTTTTGTTACGTGTTATTATTAATATTAATAGTAATATAATAACAACAAAAGACTTGAATATTGACATTTCCTAAAAAAACACTACTTTCGTTTCAATACTTATTATCCACTGCTGAATGGAAAGCAAATCGGATATGACGTTACTGGACATTACTGTATTAATGACAATGTTTATACCTCCCACGCGCGCTCAGAAATCCGAAAAACCCACAGTGCGCGAGTTCCGAATTAAATATATTGCTCTTTTGCTACTGCACTGACTACAATCAACAGAAAATGAAGTCGAATAAGGAAAAGCCCCCTCGAAATTTTTAGTAGATGTCCACTCGATGAACAATCATGAATAATAAGGCAGATTTCCGCTAAATGTATTATTCATAGCGAACGTCGGGCGGTGCTTGACTTGAAGATCTCACCATTGAGCTGTTCGTGGTTACGTCGGCTCCAAAAACACATAAGCCTTAAGTAATCATCCCTGCTTCTAACATGCATGTAACTGTGGAAATTATATAGACATGCTTATGGCGGACCTGATTAACTTGTTTATATAAGCAATGACCCGCTTTCTATAGTAAATGTGTACACTAGTTTCGACCGTGCACATGAGGAGGATTGAGGAAGTTAAAGTATTTGAATCTTGATTTAACTACAATTTGTTAATACACTGTCGGCAAATCTACGCTGGGGTGTACGCAGATAGTAGCTTCTTTATACCAGTCACCCATCTGAGTTAGATACAAACATGATACTTCTTTTTCATTTTAAGTGTGTGTTGGGATTTATGTGTGTATATACAGGTATTGAATGTTATCCACTTAAAACAACCGAAACGTTTCGCATTGGTTGATTTTTTTACTGCACAGACTTCGTGTAAAAAAAATACTTTCATTTGCAATATTAATATTGTACGTTAACGCTTACAGGAACCCGGTCATACACAGGGGAACTTGTTATTATATTTCCGTATCACAGGTACTTTGTAGTATATTAAAGAGTACCTATGGTTCTTTTATGTAGTGCATGAGTCGACAATGACCGATCGAGCGTTAAGTGAATTTGTATTATTTCGAACAGGTATTTCACTCCAACAGGAGATACTGTTATCTCCTTCACCAGTTGCGGAAGTCATTGAAGGACGCAACCTTACGTTGACTTGCTCGTACTCCGGTTCACATAATGTTTCGAGAGTTGTATGGTCTAACAACATGATCACACCATGTACTGTATTGACGACTGATTGTTCGTCGTGTCGTCCGAACTCGTCTATGTACGAAGCAGAATGCATGGGCAACGACTTTTTAATCAACATCTTAGCGGTAAATCGCTCGATGAATGGTGATGTTTGGAAATGCGATATGAGAATTGGTTTAGACTTCTTACCGAGTAAGAAAACAACTGTGAAAGTTTTGGGTAAGCAGCGTGCTGATAGTTTATGTTTGGAAGTTGAAAAGTATGTTTTTAATCGTATAATTACTTATACGTTTTTCTCAGTCACCGATAAATTATTCATTCAACCTTCAAGTACAAGAATAGTAGCGTTACCGCTCATCTGTACCAAACAAGTATCCGGAGTACTTAAATTTAACTTTTCTAGTGATCTCATTCCACAATTTATTCCAATCTCATATTTCAGATGACACGAAGCGTACTTATATAGCAAAGTAACTTTTACACAGCTAAACCAAACAACAGTTAATAACTTAAAACGGAAAATTCTCAGGCTTTTGTCCAATATTATAAACGTATATTGATGCAAAATTAAAACTGCGTATTTATTCAATAACAGTCGGAATAAATGCTGCAGCCCTCTGGCCAGAAACAGAAATTGTCATAATAGAAAATACACTTGGATATCTACACTGCCTAACTTCATTCGGGAAACCCACTGCCAGAATATCATGGTTCCAAACAAATGCCACCGGTGATGTGAATATAACATCCCTTTCTACAAGTGAGATGATTTCATTGGACGGATTGTCTGCTGTCAACAGTACGCTTCTTCTACAGTCTTTGCGAGAAATGGGCACTTTCGAGGTTTACTGCAGTGCGGAGAATATAGGTCAACACTTCAAATCGTTAAAGACAACCGTCGAAGTACTTTGTGAGTTTATGCAACATCGTTATTTTCAAACTACTAAGCACTTTCTCATAAAAGACCTTGCTTAACGAATTAGAATAAGGGTTACGAAAATATCCGGTTTCATTATCAAATAAGTCTCGATATAGGTTACAAAACCTTAAAAACGACCACATTTTAGTCATAAATATTAGGTAACACGTGTACTAAGCCGGTCTGAGTTGAATGAAGATATGACCATACGCCAAATCGGCGACGTTTTTGTTGCGACTATAAATACCATAAAATTTAGTCAGTTTTGGATTAAATATAGGACTGAATGTTTCGTTAAGAAGTTCATTTGAGTAACGTAAAAAATAACTGCATGATTTTTAATATTCCGTATTCATATTTGTCCGAGTATTTGCAGTGATTAAAATGTGAGCCCATCTTTACCACAGCAATAGCATACTGGTTTTTATGTAAAACATTTATCATTTTCTTAACAGTCAGTTTCATCTTTCCGACATCACTGTCTCAATGTAACCATGCCACTTCTAGCTTTGAAATTTTGGCTTTTGCTATACGGAACACTGATATTTTATGCGTTTAACGAAATATTTTGCGAAATATTCGTTGATGTTGAATATTATGTTGATATAATATGTATTTATAAACCGGAAAAGTAAAATAAACTTGGTTTACCGTTACATCTAATTATATATGTTATATACTTATATATAATTATATATATATCACAAATGAAACATTATTCGCATTAACAGATGGACCAGATACGCCGGCGTGTACTCACAAAGGTTCAATAATTACCGGATGTATCATCGTCACGCAAGGAGATAATTTAACGATTGAATGCACCAGCAATAGCAATCCAGCATCCGTTTACAATTGGACCTTGCCAGATTCCAGCACTAGATACGGTGGCAAGTTGAAAATAATAAACATACAACCGTCATTGAGTGGTCAATACAGGCTCAAGGTTTGGAATATAATGTCTCCAACAAATTCCCATACACAGCAGGGGAATAATAGCACAATATTAACAGTAGATGTACAAGGTACGTTTATAGAATAAATATCCTTGTTAAGAGTACAAAGGGGCATACCGATGTCATTTTTCCTTAAAGATTACAAATGGGACGCGTCGACCTTATTGAACGATGTACAAATATTTTATTAATAGAAAATATACATAAATATGTGATTTTTATAATAAATCCGAGGGTTTTATTAACTTTGATCATGCATATATATTTTTGCTGATTATTACATATTATATGGAAAGCTGATTTTCTTCCTGCTCTTGTGTATTGTATTATAGACAAAGTTCCATCCACATCAACACAAACTGACCAATCATTACAGACAGGCGTCCTTATAGGAAGTGTTATCGGCGCATGCGTAGTAGGCATCCTTGCGGGCGTGATAGCAACGCTGGGCATTCAGTACATGCGATCGCTGTCAAGCCGGAAAGGTAGATACACTTGGATGTGTGTCAATGTCTAAATGTGCACATAACGTAGGTGTTATGCCCCTAAATACTTGGCATATAGCGTTCGCATTTTCCGTTCTTCAGTCCGTCCACACTTTTTGGGATTCGTTCTCTAACTCAACCAGATTTCAGCCGACTGCAACCAAACTTTCTAAATTCATTTATTAGCATAAAATAGAGACCAGATTTAAGCCGAATTAAATCAGGAATTTTGGATATATGGCATTGACTTTTTCAAAATATAGCTATTATATAATTGTTTAAGTTAAATAAGAAAACAATCGAGTCTAAAAAAATATCCAGATAAATCCTAGTCATTTTGGGGGTTATCCCCTTGAATTTCTCAACATAGAGCATCGCGATGAATTTCGCTTTCTACTTAACCAACATTTTTATAGGATCCTCATCCTCATCAGCATTTCTGAACAATTTGATTAACTTGAAATGGAAGCCAACTCAAATAGCCAAAACCCTTATAGACACTTAGGGGTGATTTCCACTCTTTCACTCCACCAGTTTTCATTGGATCGTCACCAAACTTGTTTATTAACATAAAATATAGGATAGGTTAAATAACCGACAAAATCTCACCAAGAGTTATGGCTATTCAATTTATAAAACTTTCCCGCACTACCTTTCAAACAACCCTTGCATATACCGAATCCCCACACCTGTGTAATGTACTTTTGTTATATATGTAAATACATGATGTAATTTTGTTGTCATAGATATATTTTGTGGCGAATATTTTTGTACATTTAATCATAAACGTATCTTAAGTGTATAAAAATAATTGTATATTAAATAAGCGTGATGTTTTTAAGGACGGTATCACACTCGCGAATGGCACGATAATCTTTTAAATCGAAACCCTAAACGCTCGCTTGAGTACAATCTTCCGACCATTAACGACACGTCCTGTATTGTACGATGATGGAATGATATAGAGCGAGGGCATTTGTGTATCTCGGACACATTACTTTACATATACTAGTATTTACAAACAATGATGAAAGATCAGTGTAAAACTTTGTTTTCAAATTTGATTATTTTGATTCCAGCTGAGTCGAACCAATACGAAGAAACACAACGGTAAATAAAATTGTTCTGCATACTTGAATACGTAACACTCCAACAAACATTTACCTTGTATATACATACACAGAATTGAGATTGAGTAACAAGCGTTTATCCATTGTTTAATATTGCAAATTCAATAAATTGTTGTTTGTTTTCACCGTATACAGTTCATAGTACTAAGAGGAACCTGAACCATACTGGTCAATATGCTTTAGTAACATTCTTAAAATGTACCCGTACGTTTTTAATATTTCCATATGTTTCCAAATTATGTGCTTAGCGATTCATCCCAGCGTTTGTGACACCATTTTAGGCCACCGAACACAGCACATAAGACCGACGTGTATGACTCAATTCAACATTATCAACAAACTGATACTGAGCCGGGCAACAGTGGTAGAGGTGAGACGGAAACCATGGAGCTTGAGACGGGCAACAGTGGTAGAGGTGAGACAGACACCATGGAACTTGAGCCGGGCAACAGTGGTAGAGGTGAGACAGACACCATGGAGCGGAGTGCGTCCGATGTATATCAGAATCAAATCATTCACATCAATGAGGCATATGAAAACTAAATAAAAAAACTAAGAATGTAAACACACATAACAACTGATACTATATGATCGGCAATACAGACGAATTGATTTTATTGCAAGTATATGAAGACTTGAGACAAAATGTTGTATATGATTTACGTTAACATTATTTGGTTCAACACATGTCACTCGGACTTGATTCTCCGTGACTTAGTGGTTTGATAGTTCGCCTTGAAAGTGGGCTGTGGTAGGTTTGATTGCTTTTGTCTAAAGCACCCGATTTGTATGCTTTGAAATGACATTGCTTTATATTATAATGGCGAACCAATTGAAATAGTAAACAAATTATGTTATTTAGGTGTGGTTTTTACAACAGGGTGTTCGCTTAGTACCGCACAAAGTACTTTGGCCGGACAGGCACAGAAAGCCATTTTTACTATGAATAAATACTTGTATAAATTTACTTATATACCGCCAAAACACAAGTTGGAACTTTTCGATAAGCTTGTATCGCCAATTTTGAGTTAGTGTTGGGAAATATGTTGGTTGCGAATGACTTATCAATTGAGACATTACATATGAGATTTTGCAAAAAACTGCTTGGTGTGAAGAAAACTACTCAGAACGATTTTATATATGGCGAATTAGGCAGAGTATCTTTTAAAAATATACATATGTATAAGGCTATTAAATATTGGTTACGAATTCTTCAAACGAAAGAAAATAAGTACACTTCAACACCGTTATTTCGAACACCGATAATCCGAAGTCACCGTTATTTCGAAGTATTTTTCCGGTCCCGATTTTGGTTCTTCTTTGTTTAATGTAAAATTTCATTGTTAATCCGAACTTCGTTAAACCGAAGAAATCGTTAATTCGAAGTGATTCTGTCGGTCCCAACACTATAATTCGCACCTAATTATCAATCTTTAATCCGAAGTCAAAACTGCAAAATACTGAGCGCAATTTTACACCTTTGTCGTGCCGCGTCAAAAGCCGATAATTACACCTTTGTCGTCTGCGCGAACGCCGGTGTTCAGAGAGACATTGCGTATTATTTAAAAAAAAAGGTTAATTCATTTCCGAAAATGTATTCATATGTATGTATGTCTGATAATTTGTGCTATTCGTTTTATTTTATATGTTCTGTAAATAGAGAAACATAAAAACAAGAAAAAGAATCGTTATATTCCCCCGTTTGTTACTTTCTTTTACCGTTTGTTACGGTTCTTTAATCCGTTAATTAATTTCCAAAAAATGTATTCATCTGTATTTACATGAATGACAATTTGTGCTATTCGTTATATTTTATATGGTCTGATAATTTGTGCTATTCGTTATATATATATTATATTTTATATGTTCAGATAATTAGCGCATATTCATTATATTTAATATGTTCTGTACTTAGAGAAAACATAAAAAGAAGAACAAGAATCGTTTTATTCCTTCGTTTGTTACAAGTAGAAATCTATTGAAATCTGACTAGTTTACTTTTTTAAAGTAAACAACTATTAATAGTAGCGTTTAACTAAACCATGCGAGTTCCACAACGTTTTATTATTACAGAATCCTCAGAAGTCGTCTGTCAAATGTTTATTTCGAATTATCATTAATCCGAAGTTTTTTTAACGGTCCCGACGACTTCGAAATAACGGTGTTGAAGTGTATATTCTTCTTGTGTATAATTTATTAATCAATGATTTAGAATATTATCCCAATAAAATAAATTGGTGCTCCTTATTGGAGAAGGTATTATGTTTGCTTGGTTTTGTTGATGCCTGGACTTTTCAAGGTGTAGGTAATAATGACATGATTCTATATATTGTTAAGTAGAGATTAAATGACCAATTTATACAGAACTGGTACGCCAGATTAACTCAGTCTAGTAGAGCTTTATTCTACAACACAATTTCATCTTTTAGATTTCAACCATATCTCGAATGTTTTAATATTCGTAAGTTTTGTCAATCGTTTTCTCGTTTTCGAGTCTCATCGCATAGATTGCATAATGAGGCTGGTCGATGGACCAGACCTTTGAGTACCCCAATATGTGATAGAAAATGTGCAAGATGCAATACAATTGAGGATGAATATCATTTTGTTATGGAATGTGTAATGTATACTGACATTAGGAAAAAATATATATTGGCAGACAATATTGGTTTAGACCTAGCATGGCTAAATTTGTAGATCTTATAAAGTCAGAAAATGAGAATATACATAGAAACTTAGGAACCTATATTCATAAAGCATTTATTATTAGAAATGAGGTAATGTATAGAAATTGACATGGTAAAATTGATGCACACTGTGTTTCGTGTGATACTGTAAATACATGCTTTCTATGTGTTTCTTTGTACTTGAATTGTACATATTTCATGTTTTCTATGTGTTTCTGCTGAAACTGTTAATATGTCTGATGTACTATGTATGTGCCTTGGTTTATTACAAAAACCATACGCAAACTATGTTTACATGATTGTTGGTTACTGTAACATACATTTTGTAATACGGATAATAAATATGATATGAGGCCTTTATGTCGTTTTAATTGTTTTAATTGTTAAGTATACCAGACTATGATTGCGTTGCTATTTACAACTGTAATGAAATACGATTACATTATAACATTTACATGCATTTTTCTATTACGATTAATAGTTAAGACATGTTGCCTTAATACCCGTTGTATTATTACATTTGCCAGGCTATAATAGCGTTGCTCTGTACAACTTTAAAGTATTGTAGTGAACTAATTTGAAATTGTTAAAACAAAATTAATTTCTGCTGTTTATGTTAATATCACACCATATAAGCGTTCTATCGTATGAATAGATATGACAAAAACATCTATAATGTCTGTCTTACTCGTTAAATCATAATGTAGTTCACGATCTTACAATTAATGTATTATAACGTGTCAGTATAAGTCTAGTTTCCACATTATTTGGCTTACATGTTTCTTTCGGTAAGACAAGTATATGAAAAGTGGATATAAATTGTTTAGTACAGATGTTAGTGATAGCAGTTGCCTATGATATCAGTCTTACATTTTTAAACAACATACTATCATGCTTATATGATGATATTTGATAGTACGAAACAAATTAGGATAAATGTATGCTACATTTTAAAAGCCTATTTCTATGTTTCTACATTGTTAATAGAATATCATCCAGTAATCGGTACAAGGACAAAAATAAATATAGGCAGCTATACTACCCAAAGTAGTTGATCGAAGATACCTCTAAGATAAGAACATACTGTATTATAGTTTAAAATAGATTGGTTAAATGCTTAGAAAACGTTCCAGAATTATCTTGCATGTATGCTTTTTTAAATATTGTTCTCAAAGCGATCTTCTACAAATGTTGGAAACATACAACTACAACTTTTGTTAAAATTTTGTATTCTAGTCTACACTGTTCGTCAACACTTGTATTGTATAAATGCCTTATTGGATTGAAATAAACTGTCTGTCTGTCTGTCTGTATTATTTGGAAAAGGTGGCTGTACTGTTCAAACAGACTGGCCTTTGCTCGCGAAAAGCAGCATTATAATAAGGAAAACTTACATACCTTAACTATATTTCATTTGGCAAACGCCATGTCTTGTTTACGTATCCAATTCCTTGGGAATATAAAATACAGATCGCACTTATTGTAAGCTATATAAAACCCATGCAATCAAATCCAGCCAATTTTTTGGAAATGTTATTAAATTGTTTATATAATCGCTCAAATTATATATAATAAATTACATAAACAGTATCATTATATGTGTAAACTGACTATATAAGACATAAAATCTGCATCGTTTTACAAAGTTTTACCTGTTTAGTTGAAGACCGGGTACCAATTGAGCATTGGCATTCTGGATAACGTGAAATGTATACTAGATTTATATTAATGATTTTCACACGCAATTAAATTTCCAGCGATGTCACCAACGACACGCTTGGCATCCTTCGCGTAGAAACTTTCAACAACAGTTATGAATAGTAATATTTAATGATTAGTGTGGGTTCTAAACAAGATACGATTTATTTTCTAGTTTTCATGGGTATGGCTTGCAATTGACATGACGCCTTATCAGTGATCGCTCCGCCCACTTAATCACGTGGCTCAGCGGGAAGAAAACCTAGACAAGCTAACACCAAAATGGCTTCTTTGCCTATAGACTGCATATAGATTTACGCGATATTCCGGATGATTTTATGGATATATTTAACACCATGTTACACTTGTAAAGGGGTTGATGCCATTTAGTTATTCTGTAAATGCAAAAAATATACGATTAAAGAGAACATCAGCTATTTATAACGGGTAAATCGGTACATTAAACACGCTCTCAAACGCTTGCGCGCTTACCGAAATCGAACCCGTTATTACGTGTAATGGTGGTATTTGCAATAAATTAACACTTCACCGGTATTTACCCGTGTTATTAACAAAATTATTACCGAAACATTCCCCCCTTCCCGTGTATTTGACACGAAATAGCGCTTTATAACTGGGAATTCGGTGAAGTTTTACGCGCTTTCTGACGCCGGGTGGGTACCTCAATCCCACATGTTATTGCGTATAAAAGTGATATTAATCATATTAAACATTGCTTATGGGACATTTATCAATCACTTTAATTTAAAGCGCAAAAACAACACAGTAAGTTTGGACATTGTCTGATATAAATTAGCGTTGTACGAAATGGAATACGGTCAGGCTATTATAAATTAATAAGGCTACCAATATCAGACGCTCGCGCAGGTACCGACTTCCCCGAAGTTACCGCATTTATTGGTCAATTAATGTCAGTAATAAAAACTCTTTTACAATAGCATTTATCGATACGTCTTTATTAAAATAATAACAAAATGGTTTTCACTTGTTTCTGATACACACAGAAACGCGATTTTTAGCGGGGATTTCGTAAAGTTACACGAATTGGGTACCAACATTCTCAATTATTTTACATGCACACGTGACATTATACATACTTAATAATGTTAGTTAATGCTTATATGACATTTCATGTTTGTGAAATAAATTACTGTTCTATAAAGGGGATCTCGGTAATTCTTGAAGCTTCCACTCGCTCTTGTCAAGACCTCATTGCCGCGTTGGAAATGGTAGAAATTTTATTCATCTAACTTATCTTTCTGGATACCAAATGTCAGAGTTGCATTAACCCTTTTTACACTGTTTTTGCCATATTTCATTTCGTTTTTTTTATTCCGAACAAAATAAACGAAACTCGTTTAAAAAATGAGATCTAGGCATTCGAGCTCCTAGTGTGGATTAAAAGCGTTTATTGGTGACACCACATGACTGCAAATGTGTAGATACCGTTAATAAGATAATATATCACATGTCACCTTCAAATAACATGTATGATGTCAATTAAGTGCATTACTATCAGAGTAATAAAACACAGCACAAATAAGGCTTCATGCTGGGTTTTATTTCTCTTTAAGTAATGCAGATGAACCTCGCGTCTGTATATTAATGACCTAGTAACTGATAAAACTTTTTAAAAAAAAACGTGAAATATTATGTGATAATCAGATCGATAACATGAACTATTTAAACCTGCTAGTATATCCGATAAAAATATATGATAATTGTCTTTGACAGTGTTGAAGTTCAGTTGTTCGTGGTGACAACCGCATGCATTTATACATCTCTTACACTTCTCAAGATATCTTTTCGGCTTTGGAAACGATATAAATTCAATGTCACCAACTAATCTTTCAGGATATCGATTGTCCGAGTTACATAATCCCCTTTGACACCGTTTAACCATTTTTAATCGTTTTTTTTAAAGAGGAAAACAAAAGAAACTCGTTGGAATAAAAGTGAACCTAAACATGTAGCTTGTCTAGAAAATGGCGGACAGGTCGTTGCTAACGAGTGCGCCTGATTAATCGATCGCTGATTGGTGGATAATCATCCCATGGCTAGACTACATTTCAGGAGAGCGTCAAGCTTAATTTGTCACCGGTCCTCAAGTAAAAAAACAAATAATATAAGTAGAACTAGGACGCTGATAACAAAGTAAATGAACATAAATTGATTATTTTTATTGCGTATATAAAATGGTTAATCTATGTAGAATATTGCGATGTTTACTATAGGAAATAGCAAACACCACTTCAAGCCTTCTGAGTTTACCATAAATGCTGTCAGTGAATGAATAATTTCTTCTACAAAAAAAAACACGTAAATGAACGCTCTCACATACTAGTATGTCTTATTCAGGTTAACTCACGACTTAAGCCAATCATGGCTTGTGAAAACCATATGTTAGGCGGTACCTATCTATCTATCTCCCTTCCCACCCGCCCGTCACATCTGTCATATGCAGATTATCTCACGATTAAAGCCAATTAACGCCTGTGAAAATTATGTGCTTAGCGGTACCTACCTATATGCCTAGCTATCCACTCGCGCGCCAGTTGTAATCCATAGAATCAGTAAAACCGTAACATTCTGATCATTGATGTTTCAAACTTAATATAAAAGTTCTTGCCCTTACTGTTATTATATGTATGTTACTTGTTATTATATGTAAAATTAAGAATATGTTACCCAGGGACAAAGTAAATTTTGAACCAAGGGCCATTATTTAAACAAACTTTTATCACTATGTATGATGTTATTTTCTTTACCTTATTTTGTATAATCTATTTCTTGTGTAGTGATTAACATATGAAATAATGAAAGGAATCAAATGAAACTTCTCAGGGATACACGACAATTATAACCATAACTTTCTCATTAGCATTTACAGAGATATTGCCCTGTACATTTTTGTGCGGAACTCCCTTAGTGTGTAAGTTATTTTAATGAAACCTGTCACACTGAGAGAAGTTATAACTAAAACGGGCGGGGTATAAGAGGAACAACTCTGCCGTCACTATTTGGGGTTATTGACCTTTGTCATCTTTTTGAGTTTGTTCTTGTGCAGTGCGTGACTTTAAAAAAATCAGGGATTCCAATAAATAATTTAATAAAAGAGGGAATTAAGAGGAAGTGCAGAGTACAACAACAATAACCCTTTTATAAGGCTTTAGTCAATTTCTTGTGCGGAGTTTAACTCCTTTTATATTGTACTGAATGTATTTTAATAAAACGTAAGGCATTGATAAAGAACATAAAGGGAAAGGGCAGAGTACAATGATAACACATTTCTTATCAGTATTTATAGAGTTATTGCCTTGTTCCTACTATTTTTTATAAAAGGTAATTCATTGTAATTTTGGTAATCATCATCATCATCATCATCATCATCATCATCACTGTAATCATTAATCATCATCACTGTCATTAATCATCTTGGTAATCATATTTGGATAGATGATAGACCTTCCACGAAGAAATGATATGTATAAACATATATTTATTACTTAGCAAATGTGTTTGATTGACATTTACACAATCAGACTTATTTGAACTGATCTCAACAATTAAGCTTAAAAAAAGAGTGTTTTATCCTGATGGGGGTTTTGTGATTAAGAGTTTGAATGAAGTGAACACGTTTAACAGTGCAACATAAAATATTTTTCTAATACATGGTTGGCTGATGTTATTAATCAATACGATCAGTTGTCGATCATTTGTTTTGCCATGTTAGCACGATTATGTCAAGATTCCACAAGCATTTTTCAAAATAATGTTTTCCAAAATGTGTCTTAGTCAATATTACGGATTATCCATTTTTTGTGGATAATCAGGGACCTATACAAACTTTTGTTTGTATAGGTCCCTGGGATAATGTGTATCGTTTAATGTTCTTGTGTCTGTATAAACTTTATGTTCGTGCTATTGCACTTGTTTTCGTCAGTTTAATGTTTGAAAAAAAACAAAAAAAACACTTATTATAAGTGAAAAACACATATATTTTATTGTCTCATTCAACCAGTGTTTAACATGGGATTAGATATTCATACTACTCTACATCTAGAACGTAATATAACAATTTAAATATTGATTTTTTACTTAACATCACCTGCGTTAAACTGAAACAAAGGTCTACAAATTTCGCTACTATAGACAATAGAGCTAGTGTACTGGTTTCCCGATGTCCTATGTATTCATTAATTCACTCCAAAATCATTTATATCACAACATACATGTTTGTCTTAAGATATATTATTTTGATTGTATAATTGCAAAAAAAGTATACACGTCTAAGGTAACACACAAAACAACAACACCATCCACAAATATACTAGAGACGGATAGCCCACGTGACTCCGCTGATCGTAAAACAATACAACGTTATTCAAAGACCCATGTTCCCATTAGATACTGAACGGAAAGTGTTCTCCGTACAACCATTCTCTTTAAAATATCATTGCTTTGGCTTAATCTGTATGTTCAAAAAAGTGAAACAGATTGACCATGTTTCGAGGCAGATATACAAAAGTACACTATTATTTATTTATTTCATCCCCTCTACCTTTTATGAGCATAATAAGTACAAATCACAGGGGTTACTTTTTTATAAAAGAAAAAGAATACAGAGGATGGTAGACTAGATTAAAAACAAGGGCTGTTTGTAAAACATGCATGCCCCCATATGGGCTCTCCGTTGTAGTGACAGCCATTGTGTGAATATGTTTTTTGTCACTGTGACCTTGACCTTTGACCTAGTGACCTGAAAATCAATAGGGTCATCTGCCAGTCATGATCAATATACCTATGAAGTTTCATGATCCTAGCCATAAGCGTTCTTGAGTAATCATCCGGACACCATTTTACTATTTCAGGTCACCGTGACCTTGACCTTTGACCTAGTGACCTGAAAATCAATAGGGGTCATCTGCGAGTCATGATCAATCTACCTATCAAGTTTCATGATCGTAGGAATAAGCGTTCTTCAGTTATCATCCGGAAACCATTTTACTATTTCGGGTCACCGTGAACTTGACCTTTGACCTAGTGACCTCAAAATCAATAGGGGTCATCTGCAAGTCATGATTAAAGTACCTATGAAGTTTCATGATCCTAGGCATAAGCGTTCTTGAGTTATCATCCGGAAACCATTTAACTATTTCCGGTCACCATGACCTTGACCTTTGACCAAGTGACCTCAAAATCACTAGGGGTCATCTGCAAGACATGATCAATGTACTTATGAAGTTTCATGATCGTAGCCATTAGCGTTCTTGAGTTATCATCCGGAAACCATTTTACTATTGCAGGTCACTGTGACCTTGACCTTTGATATAGTGACCTGAAAATCAATAGGGGTCAACTGCGAGTCATGATCAATCTACCTATCAAGTTTCATGATCCTAGGCATAAGCGTTCTTGAGTTATCATCCCCAAACCATTTTACTATTTCTGGTCACCGTGACCTTGACCTTTGACCTAGTGACCAATAAAAACCAATAAGGGTCATCTGCGAGTCATGATCAATGTACCTATGAAGTTTCATGATCCTAGGCATAAGCGTTCTTGAGTTATCATCCGGAAACCATTTTACAATTTCGGGTCATCGTGACCTTGACCTTTGACCTAGTGACCTGAAAATCAAAAGGGGTCATCTGCCAGCCATTATTAATCTACCTTCGAAGTTTCATGATCCTAGGCATAAGCGTTATTGAGTTATCATCCGGAAACCATTTTACTATTTCGGGTCACTGTGACCTTGACCTTTGACCTAGTGACCTGAAAATCAATAGGGGTCATCTGTGAGTCATGATCAGTCTATCTATAAAGTTTCATGATCCTAGGCCTAAGCGTTCTTGAGTTATCATCCGGAAACCATTTTACTATTTCGGGTCACCGTGACCTTGACCTTTGACCTAGTGACCTCAAAATCAATAGGGGTCATCTGCGAGTCATGCTCAATGTACCTATGAAGTTTCATGATCCTAGGCCCAAGCGTTCTTGAGTAATCATCCGGAAACTACCTGGTGGACGGACCGACCGACATGTGCAAAGCAATATACCCCCTCTTTTTCGAAGGGGGGCATAATAATTGTTGTGGAAATATAGTTTATTCACAGAGCACTGTTTATTATGATGTCGTCTTTATCCAAATTATAGTATGCAACTTTATTTTAATAAGCATTATCATGAACGACAGCTCAGGGGAGGAAATTAAATACTTATGCTGTTCTTTAACGCTAACTTGTACAACTAATAATGAGATGTAGCGTTTAACAGCAAAGCAACGCTTCGTTGTTTTGCTGTATGTACATTTTTTTTTAAATTTCACCTATGTATTGTCTCACCTTAAACTCTGAATTTTATCATTTATGTAACCAACGTTACCATAATTTTGATGAAATAAATGATGTGCATATTCCCCTTCTAACAACACATCGAGTTTCAACTTATCTTAAATAGTTTTGTAATAAAGCAGGATCGAGACTTTAGTTTTTAAGTTAGACTGAAATAATAACAACCACAATTTTGTAAGACGAAAAGAATAAAATAACATTGATATTTCCAATCTAGCCCTCTAACCACATTCCAAGTTTTAAAAACGTAGCCTTAGTACTTGTTTACTGCTTAAAATCATGGCATCACCGTAAACTTACACTAATCGGAAAAAACACAGTATTAAAAACGTTTGCACTTCCTAAATTAATTTATGTATTAACAGTTCGCCCAAATCCACCAAATGATGTTATTAACGATATAAAATCAGCAATATTTAATTTTATATGGGACGGTAAGCCTGATAAAATAAAACGAACTCAGTTAATTCAATCCGTAGAAAATGGAGGTATCCAATTAACGAACATTGACTCATTCTTGAATGCAATCAAATGCAGCTGGGTTAAAAGATACCTATATAATACCAATACGAGTAAATGGAAATTATTCTACCAGAAAATCCTAAAAAAATATGGTGACTCCTTACTCTTTGAATGTAACATCAGGAATACTATCTTACATGAAATTGCAAACGAAAACATATTTCTGTCTGATGTTCTATCAGCATGGAGTGATGTCACTCATAACCTAGAAACCAAAACCAGCAGTAAAACTATTTTATGGAACAATAAAGACATAACTTCAAACAATAAGACGTTTTTCTATAAAGATTGGTTTGAACGAAGCATTAAATATGTCAACCAATTATATGACTACATAATTAAGGATTTTTACTCTTTTGATGATATATGCTACATATACGGAATACCTTCAAATAATTTCCTGAAGTATTACACACTAATCAAAAGCATACCCATACATATTAAATCTGAAATCAATACAAATAATACATCATGTACTCATGTACAAAATTCGTAGAAAACATACTTGGAAGAAAAAACAAAACGAATAAAATATTTTACACACTACAAATTAAAAACCCTACAGAAAAGTCCAAAACCCATAATAAATGGCAAGTCCTTTTCGGAGAACATGAACTTAATTGGAAACACATATTTACCATGCCATATAAAGCAACTATTGAAAGCACACTGAGAAATTTTCAATACATATACATCCATAGAATTATAGCTACAAATAAATATCTCTTTAAATGCAAATTATCTAACTCAAATCTGTGTGACTTCTGCAGTGAAAAAATCGAAACTATAGAACATCTTTTTTGGGAGTGCAAACACATCCAGCCTATTGGGAATCAATTAGTATCTTTTCTTGAACAACAGCAACTAAACGTTAAACTATCTTTCTTAAATGTAAGTTTCGGAATTTACTCATTGAAATCAATAGACTGTAAAAATATTGTGAATTTTATTCTAATAATGATGAAATATTTTATCTTTAACATGAAGTACAAAAAACAAGTTCCAAATTTTAATTGTTTTGTCCATAGTCTTAAACTAAAAATCCAGATTGAGAAAGAAATAGCCCTCAGTAATGACACATTACAAATCTTTGAACAAAAATGGAATCGGATTAAATTCTCATAATGTTTGTCCACTTATATACATTTCACTCTAATGTTAGTTTATCTTTCTAAAATAGTTTTGTATATACATGTATATATTTATTTTTTTCAATCTTATAAGATCATTGTGAATATACAAAAAAACACACAAGTCCAGTATGCTTTCTTCTGACTTAATACAACTCATCATTTTTCATAACTATTCTTCTGTTGTTCTTTTCTTTTCTCTTTAAAAAATATATATATTAGCATATCTTGTATAACATGTCTGAACTTTATTGCTTTGTACAATCACTATGTTGTATGATCATATACATGTATACATTGTATGTATTATATTGAATAAAAAAAAAAAAGCCTTAGTACTTGTTTAGGTATCGCAGGATACAGACTGGCGGACAAACAAACACACAAATAAACCTTACATAAAGTGCATATTCCACAATGACCCTATATCCTTTAACTGAGTTTAACCAACGATGCAGATTTCAGTGCTCACTTATATATCTGTAACCATTAGCAGGCAAACATGTTGTCTGACAAAAAATTGAAATAATGGACATATGCAAAATATTGCAAGGTTTCCACATAACATGTTTCATCATCCTAGCTGAATTATGTTTTAGCATTTGCATGATCCAAATTTTATTCCGGACAGACAGAAAGGCGGACCAGTGAAAACCCTGAACATTCCCCACACATCATATCGATAAACCAATTTCACGCAAATAATTATTCTAGGATGCACACTAACATAACAAGTCCATTCATGTGATATACAAGCCAACTTTACCTCGATGTCAAAAGTCTATGCCGCAATTATATATTAATTTTAACTCAGGTTACATTTCATTTCATGCACTCGGAAAGCCTATTGAACATAAAAATAACTCTATATAAACTTGCAAAACAATTCAAACATTTCAAACAAGAGATGTGTATGTCAGAAACACAATGCCCCCTACTGCGCCGCTTTAAATAAAAAAAATGGTTGATTATATTCCTTTAAACAAGATGTGTTTGTGAAACACTATGTCCCCGTATATGACGTTTGACCTTGAAGGATGACCTTGACCTTGACCCTTCACCACTCAAAATGTGCAGCTCCATGAGATACACATGCATGTCATATATAAAATTGCTAGCTTCAATATTGCAGAAGTGACATTACATGAGCAATTTTGACCCATATATTTGACCTTGAAGGATGACCTTGACCTTTCACCACCTAAAATGTGCAGCTCCATGAGATACACATGCATGCCAAATATCAAGTTGCTATCTTCAATATTGCAAAAGTACTCATAAAATGAGCGATTTCGGCCACATATATTTGACCTCTGACCTTGAAGGATGACCTTGACCTTTCACCACTCAAAATGTGCAGCTCCATGAGATACTCATGCATGCCAAATATCAAGTTGCTATCTTGAATATTGAAATATTGCAAAAGTGTACATTAAATGAGCAATTTTGACCCATATATTTGACCTTGAAGGATGACCTTGACCTTTCACCACGCAAAATGTGCAGCTCCATGAGATACATATGCATGCCAAATATCAAGTTGCTATCTTCAATATTGCAAAAGTTATTGCAAAAGTTAAAGTTGGCACAAACCAACCAACAGACCAACCAACAGACCAACAGACAGGGCAAAAACAATATGTCGCTTCCCTTGTGAAAATGATCTGTACCTGCCAAATGATATAAAATAGAAATTATCTCCCTTAAAAGCTTATTACTTCCCTTGGATTTTTTTACCTTTGACCTTGAAAGATGACCTTGACCTTTCACCACTCAAAATGTGCATCTCCATGAGATATGCATGCATGTCAAAAATCAAGTTGCTATCTTCAATATTGCAAAAGTTATGGACAATGTTAAAGTTTTTGGACGGACGGACAGACTGACAGACAGACAGACGGACTGATGGACAGTTCAACTGCTATATGCCACCCTACCGGGGGTGTAAAAATGCTAAAGCGTTTGTATGATATTTTCTTTTTAAAATGCACTTACAGCAGACTTGTCAACAATTGTTAGTGTATTTGTACTTTTTTGCAAACATTTGTTCTATAGCTATATAAGTACTGTCTGATGAAGTGGAAACGTAATTCAATGATTGGTATTTAAACCCCAATGAGTATCGCAACATGAATGAACTAACCACAATACAAGTGCAGTTATACAACTACATAAGTGAAAGGGTAAACAATTATTTATTCTGCTATTGAATAATGAAGTCTTTAAAATGCATTCATTATCTTACAAAAGATGTGCATGTCCGAATGAAACATAAAACAATATATAAACAAACTTAGTAATAAAACAAATCCAATACAAGGTCTAATAATATGTATACATATATTGTTTTCATTTTTTCAGTTAACATTACATAATGTAGCAAGTGTTCACATTTACAATGGATTTCAAAAAGTGTATATACATCAAGAACGGTATATGTCGTGTTAACACCTACCCATGAATAATAGCCATAACACCGTAAAACCTATTTCATTCCATATCTGAGTTTTTGTTTAAAAACAGCACTTGCTTAATGGATAAACATGTATCAACGTGGAGTTATTATTCTAACTGGACAATCATTCAAAAGGAAAAATAGACATGCGAATTTTCAGATTAAAAACCACTTGAAAAAAATAACTTGAAACTGTAAAATATATTTTCTGTGTCATTGCAGAATAATCAATATTCTGTAAGATCATATTAGAATATGAATACATCTTATTCGCTTTAAAGTTCTTTATTGATAGCATTTATATTATATACTATTTACTCCAAGGACACAAAAGTTTATGCACACTTGCGACAAAATGATACTTAAAGGATATAAAATACATACCGCTAAAACACAAGTATAAAACGTCAATTGTATCAACATTAATTATAAAAACACTATATTTAAAACCACATCAAATAAACTTGCATTATCTGTGTACAACTATGCATGCTTATGCACATTCACTACAAACATTTACAGAAAAACAAATTGTTCATTTTGGCATCTACAAATATATTACTTATATTGGTGATAATGCAATCATAAATCAAACATGGACGTGCAACAACGAAAGAAATCCAGTAAAATTCAAGAAAACCAACATTATTTTAGCGCTACATATCATTTAAACATGCTTGGAACATCCATATAAGTAAAAAAACAAGAGGGCCTTTTCAAAGTCGCTCACCTGAGATACAATAAAAGTGATCTGTTCTGCAAAAGGTATCATTAGAATACTTGTTCTAACCAAGTTTCATGAAGAATGAACTAGCAATGGTGGCCATGTTTTTCAACCGACCGGAACCATTTTTGAACTCATCCAAGATATCATTAAAACAAATCTTCTGACCAAGTTTCATGAAGATTTGACAATAAATGTGACTTGTAGTGTTAACAAGATTTTACTATAGATATATGGAAAATGCCCCGCCCTCTGGTGGCCATGTTTTTCATTCAACCAAAACCATTTTTGAACTCGTCCAAGATAGTATTGGGACAAATCTTCTGACAAAAGTTTCATGAACATCAGACATAAAATGTGGCCTCTTCAGTGTAAACAAGGCAAATAGTCATGACGCACAACAGAAGACAGACAATGTACAAAAGGTGATCACAAAAGTTCACCATGAGCTAAAAATATTATGCTCATAAAGATTGTCACCATGTTTGAAGATTTTATTAAAACTAATTGAGTAAATACATCAAGATATGATAACATTTGTACTCAGCAAGTGTCATTTAGATTGAACTAAAACTGTGACTAACAGTATTCACAATGTTTCACTATAAACAACTGTAGAAATACAAAAAAACTGCCACACCCCTGAGAGCCTTGTTTTTAAACAAACATGCACTATTTTCAGACTCACCTTGAAATTATATTTCCAATAAAAAAAAACAATAAATCTGTTATAAAACACAAATCCTTGATAATCACAAAAAAATCAGACATCATCACAAAACTGTGTGCCTCAAAAATGATATCTTCTCTTATCTATGGTGCCAGACATAATTTGTACTCAGCAAGTGTCATTCAGATTGAACTAAAACTGTGACTAACAGTATTCACAATGTTTCACTATAAACAACTGTAGAAATATAAAAAAAAACCTGCCACACCCCTGAGAGCCTCGTTTTTAAACAAACATGAACTATTTTTAGACTCACCTTGAAATTATACTTCCAATTAAAAAAACAATAAATCCATTATAAAACACAAATCCTTGATAATCACAAAAAAAATCAGACATCATCACAAAACTGTGTTCCTCAAAAATTATATCTTCTCTTATCTATGGTGCCAGACATAAAAAATAGCACAAAAAGGTCTCAAGTTGCTGATCTAAAAACAGAACAACCCGATTCACTCAGAGATTTATATTGATTTGTGCTGCTATGCAGGCAGCTGGTAAGGGTCAGTTGGAGTATTTAAGTGTGCATTTATGATTGGAATTCAAGCAATTCAAGCTATGAAAAGTTTTTTCTTCCTTAAGTAATTTTCTGCCAAATAAATATTAATACATTAAACTTCGAAAATATTTAAAAAAGAATATTCAGATAGCATAAAACATGTTTGTTGCTGTTAATCACCAACCAAGCTTCATAATCATGATCATCATAATCTTCTTCAGAAATAAAAATAACATCAACAATGTTTTTATTTGAAATGTTACTTGATATCTTATGAATATATCATCGGTCAAATCTTCTGACCAAGTTTCATGACGATTGGACAATAAATATGACTTTTAGAGTGGTATTTTTTTTTACTTTAGCCATATTAGGAAAAATGCCACGCACCCTGGTGGTCATGTTTTTCAACCAACTGCATCCATTTTCAAAAGCATACAATAAATAATTGGGATTAATGTTCTGACCAAGTTTCATAATGATCAGACAATAAATGTGATAACAAGGTTTTATTTAAGCCATATAAGGAACAATGCCCCGCCCCCTGGCAGCCATGTTTTTTAACCAACCGGAACCATTTTCAAACTCATCCAATATATCATTGGGACAAATCTTTTGACCAAGTTTCATGAAGATCGGACAATAAATGTGGCTTCTAGTGTGTTAACAAGGCAATTGTTGACGGACAACGGACAAAAGGAGATCACAAAAGCTCACCATGGGCAAATTGTGCTCAGGTGAGCTAAAAATACGTTATCATACACATAAAACTTGGATGCCTCGTTTTTATTTAAACAAATATGTATATTCCTGTTCATAATAAAGGCATTGCCAGCAGTATTTCGCGCATACACCTGTATTATGAATATCGGAAGTGCACAGGTTATACAAGATAATACCACGGTCAAGAATTACCCTTTATTTTATAATAGCATTAAGCTTCATTAAACAACTTCATTTCAATTGCGAGATCATTTAAATAAATTTTAACCATAACACAAATGGGTTTAAACTAGACATTTTATAGAAACTGTTATTTTTAATACATGTATTACCAAACAAAGGAAAATGAACAAACCCACATTCTTTTAGGGTTTTGTATGATGTCTTTTTTAGTGCGCGTCTGCTTAATTGTAAAATTTTTAATTTAAGTGATAAATGGATAATCAATAAACTTTGGAAAAAGCCGTTAACTACTACTTCCATCAGGTAAATGCAAAATGTAATCCTCTTCTAACAACAAGCACATACATTATTTTCCATTCAATATGTTTTAATAACATTTACATGCTGACGACTTTATAATAATTATAAGACTCATACACAACCGTTCATTAAAATTTAAAGTTAACAATAATCATATTATAGAAAAAATTATTCAATCGACCAACTTCATCCGTACCATTGTTCAACTAATCAAGATAGTATGCTGTAGAAATTATTGACGTATCCTTATAAATTTTTTGCAAAATAATTTACTTTCAAATCAGATACGTAACATGTCCTAAAATACCTCCTTTATAAAGCTTTCTCTGTTTTTTTATCATTTGGGAGATTAACACATGCAGCGCGCATAGCTTTCTTAAGACTTTGCAACGTTGCTTTCTCTCCCATGCTATTCCTCCATGTTACCAGGTACTTAAAAACGAAAGTGCGACGATTATTGCCCCATTCTTTATAAAGCTTGCTCATTTGCGCTTCTGTTAAACCAAGTTGAATGCCTAGCAACCAGAAGCCATTTCCAATTACTTCGGATGCTTTCAACAGGTCGCTTTCTTCAGCTGGTGTATTTAGGACATCGCAATTTGCGTCATTTGTAGCGAAAAGATCTAATTTGACTTTGTACCAGTCTTTCAATGCCTCTTCCCTTACGATAGCATGACGCTCAGGACATGCAGTACATGCGAATTCGGAACAATACATAAAGGAGGTCACCCTGAACATGCCCTCATTATGCAAAGACTCCTTCATTTTAGGGCATTGTATGTGTTCTTCGAATGCTGTTGAAGTCCATGGATCTTCCAATGACTGTCCTGCAAATTTAAGCAAACTTTGTCGCAGTATAAGTCGAACTTCGTGACACTTCTCGAAATTAAGGTCAGATATCAGGTCGCTCGTACAGGAAGTAATTCTTGCATAAATAATATGATCTCTGTACCAGATTGTCAAAACGTAGGTTGATTCAAGTTCGAACGCTGCAAGTCCATTATACAACAGGTTTTTCCTACCAGCTTTGCATATAGGCCAAGTGCGTATACACACGGCAACAAGTCTGTGGAAAAACGACGGTGGCATGAAGTTTTGAACAAATACAAAGCACAAAACTGGTGTTTTCTTGCAGTGTTCCGGCGAAGTAAATTGTTCAACTGGAGGTGGTGGTTTCCTCAGTCGACATGGCACGATATGGAAATCTACAAAATTGGGATTCACATTTACGGCTAAATCAACTGTATCTTGTTGAGGCTGGTGCAGATCAGTCGGCTCAAGGTCTTCTTCAAATTTTAAGGGCTTTGCCATAACATCCAGATGCTCCATGTAATGCATCACATGTTCTCTATTGTTCTTAATGTCGTCAGAACTCCGGTCCATTATTTCATTGAATACCTCTGGTTTAAGTATAGCAAGTTCCTCATATGTACTCCAATGTTCTAAATGTAGAGGGATTGTATCTCGCTTGTGCCTAATAAAGCACTTGAAAACCTCAATAATCCATTGCGGGGCAAGCACAACCAAATCGTTTAGTTCTTTTGTGTCGAAATACAGGATATTTCCATGTCGATGTTGAATGTCCAAACACAAAGCTAGTTCTTTTTCAGTGAGTGGGTGTAATAACAAACTATTTGAAATATTTATCTCTGCCATCTGTAGTAGTTGTTTTCCTTTGTCTCTCAATTTGTCAAGAGACTGTTCCATCTGGATAAATTTAACTGGAAATTTCTCACCCCAATAGTCTTGCTTTTCTGCCAAAAGTTTGATTTCTCTTCGTATCTCCTGAAAAATAGGATCCTCTTGAGATAAGTTATTTACCAGGAATTTCTTGTAATAAATATGCTGCAAGATCGACGAGCCTTTAAAGGGTTTTAATGCTTCATCAAAATAATTATCTTTCTGGATCTCTTTTTCCTCGTCGTTCCCAGCCATTTCATCCTTACGAGTACCAACCAAAATAACGGTTGGAGAAATTGTACCTGCCATTGACTTATAGCCGCTGTACATGTGAATCGCATTCAGCCAAAACTTGAAGACCTCCAAGTAAGTACAATCTTGCATTAAACCACACCAGGTTCCACTTTTGTCATCTTCTTTGACATATTCATGCAAACTCTTCGTCATATCCATTAACACAAGATATATACACCTTTTATTCAAAAAGAACTGATGGGTTGAATAGTACAGTGTCTGACCAGCGAAATCCCAAACAGATACAGTAATGTCTGTTTTCGTTGCAACACGAACAGGTATGTTGTCGGGAGTTTCCTTTGTCTCCAGAACAAGTGGAAAAAATTCTCGTATCCCCTCTTCGTCTTTACGTTCTGAGACATGTTTTTGTATTTCTTCCAAGGGATCTAATTGTGTTTCAGCATCGGCGTCAGGTTCTGCTTCATTTGGCATTTCTGTGATAGGCGGTGGTAAGGGGGGTACCGTTATATTGGTAGGCATCTGGATTTGACTGACTTCCTTAAAAGCCTCTCTATACCTAATCTTATATTTAAACAACTTATGTTCTTCATCTAAGCACCAATCACCATCGTCCATAAGCTGACACCTGCGCAGATCAATACCTTCTGTGCTCACAGGCGTTAGTTTTTTATCCCTTAAGTCTTTGATAAGGTTGTTAACCAAAGACGTTTTTCCCACACCAAACATTCCTACGACCATAAGGCGAATATTTTTTACTACTTCAAAGCCATCTTTGAGAGCTTTTGCAAATATTTCAGCAGACTGGGCATCCAGTTGTTTAAGATCACTCGGAAACTGTTCTATCATTTCATCTACTGTTGATTTACCGACATCTTCATTGTAAACACTCTTCATAACATACCTGGTAACATTTGTATGATTCCACATAAAAAGCAGGACGTTAATAATCGCTTTGGTTCTGCTAACTGAAAACGGTTCCGTAAACCCAAGAGTCTTAACAAACTCTCTCGTCTGGCCTGTCAAAACAAGGTAATCCTTGTCTTCGCTTAGTGATTCGTGAGCTATTGTCTCAACTATTGACTTTAATATTTTAGCATGTTCTTCATTATCTTTTATCTCCTGTGCCACTGACTGTAACACACGAGCATTTTCTAGAGCTTCGGGGTCAATACCATCAGTTGAAATTTCTTCTTGGTCGCCCATTTCAACAATTATTTTGCATATCCTGAAAATTAAAAAGGGAAAATATATAATGTCAAAAACTCAATATATAAACTATGTGGATTGTTATTCATAAAAAAACTATTCGTCTTTTTTAGTTTGTCTTCGCCCATTTTGTCTTTCTTTCGCTGCTTATTATATTAATAAAGTAAATATTGAGATGGGAAATTTGAATGATAATATGTAAAATGTACATAGTTTTTGTCGTAAAAAGGTGCTTAACCCTTACTTAAAATTGCATAACAAAGGACTGATATGTTATGTTCTTGAAGTTTGTACTTAAGTTTCAAACAAGACCAACCACAAACCAAGGGAGGACAGGACAGGGCAGAGATGTAGAAAAAAAGTTTTTATCCATTTTCATTATCATTTATTGAACGGTGTTTGAGTTTTTAAAAAGTAGGTCTTTTTCTTTAAGTAACAATGAATAGATTTGGTATATATTTGAACTTTTCTTTACCGTTTATTAGTGTAACGTGTTTTATGTTAGTTTTATTGAGAAGGGAAAACATATATTCTCCTGTCGTAAAGCACCAATAAAAGGAATAATAAAGATATCAAGACGGTCATTATTACCCTAAAACGCTTTTCTGAATTTGAGGGACATCAATTATGGAGTTATATATATATATAGCTCTTGGTGACCTAATTTTTTACCCCACATTACACACATTCAAATTTGACCTATATAGTATCAAGGGTACCTAGTTTTTTTACGCCTGAAACGCAGATTAAAACCAATGCATATCGTCAATTTTTTCACATTGCAGCCTTTAGAGGCTGTAACAAGTAGAGCAATTTTTGTCATGTGGATTAAATATATTAACAATATAAATTAATATTTTCTTACAGCTTATATATTTCACTCTTTTATGAAGATGTAGCGTTTACTAGATAGTTTCATATATTTTATAGTTGGAACATATTTCTTTGTACAGGTATACGAATAACTTTAAACACTATCACCTTATCGATTCAATATGTTTTCGAGTCTAAGGAAATTATGACACACAACTTTTATTTACGGGTCACGCTTTGGCATACATTTTTTTATTCTCTGTCTGCATAGTAAGTAGGTAAATTTAATTGAGATCGTTTTAGACACGCGTTGGTTTGTGATTACTTCTGTATAAATTGTGAGGTTTGGCTAACACGAAAATCATTTTTGTACCCCCACTGCTTTGTATTGACCGTTCCAAGGCGGTGATTACTTTTTTAATAATTGTGTGTATAAGAATAATAATTTCTCTTCTCATAAAGTTGCTAGATATAGCAATATAATCGATTATTTATAATGCTATATAATCGAAGACATTGTAAAGATAGGCATTATTGCCAATATTGAGCAATACATTTGGCTTTTAGAGGGGCAAAAGGGATTTTTGATTATTTGACCCGTTGATCTAGGTTTTGAATTATGTGACCCAGGTTCCCAATTTGCCACGATATCATCAGAATGATATGTAAACTAATTTTTGAAATCATGCGATCTAAATCAAAGCCTAGATATTTTGGAAATAAACATTCCGATGACCAAGTTTCATCAAGATTGAGTCATACATGTAGAATATGATTTTAGCTTAGTCTAAGATTTGACCAGGGGACTTAGATTTTGGTTGCACGTGACCCAGGTTCTTTATCCTTTGAGATATTGTTAAGATAAACATTCTGGCCAAGTGTCCTTAAGACTCAGTCGTTATTGTGGCTTCCAGGGTGGCTACAACGTTTTATGAAATTTGACCTGGTGATCTGGTTATTTTTCGCATGCGAGCCAGAAAACATTTAATCAAGTTTGATCAAGATTGGGTGAAACATATAGCAACTCAGCAGGCCCTGCAATTTGACAAAAGACAACAAATGTTGCAAAATGCAAAATTGGAGGAAATGGACAGACCACAATAACGCACGATGAGCGCTTCATGCTCAGGGGAGCTGAAACAAAATGCCAGTTTGCTTCTCAAACGTGTCATGTCAAAAATCTTATTTTTTGATTATGAAATTTAAACAAATAAGCTTTCTAGCAGAGAAGCTCAGTTGATAATTGTGTTGTCAAATGCTAATTAATTAGTCCAAAGTCGTTGAAAAGATAACCGTTATTGGTTTATATTTTTACAAACATTATTTGTGCTGATATTTATACAAAATATATATATATCCGCAGGAATGTAATTATTGTCTTTTTTCAAAGTACTTTCTTATTTACGCAGTTTTTTATTTTTATGAAGTAGTATTATTATGTCTGCCATCAAAAAGGATTGTCCTCCCATTGGTCAAGCTATACATTTTTGATGATGACATTATGTGTTTCGCTGTAAATTTACAGAGAAAATATACTACAGCCGCATGTCACCAGAGTTGTTAAAAGGGCATTTAGACAGTTTTGTCTCTGACTTGCCCATTTTGACATATTCTTATAAACAAGAGGGCCACGATGGCCCTGTATGGCTCCACTGCTGAAAAAAAGGCTGAAACAAATATTCTCGGCATGTGCAAATACTTAAGTATAGGCACTATTTAAGCACATATACACTTTTGTGACCCCCTGGGCTGGGTCACATTTAACCCCAGGGGCATAATTTGAGCAAACTTTGTAGAGGACTACTATACCTCACTACATACAAAATGTGGTAGCCCTAGGTCCTAGAGTTAAGGATAAGAATATGTTAACAGTTTTCACAAAATAAGCAAGATATAAGCGTATATAATGTTCAATTTTGTGACCCGCGGGTCAGGGTCAAATTTGACCCAAAGGGCATAATTTGAACAACTTGGTAGAGGACTATAAGATGTTATTGCATACCAAATTTGGTAGCTGTAGTCCGAATGGTTTTCGACAAGAAGATTTTTAAAGATTTCACAAAATAGGCGCTTTATAAGCGTTTATTCAATTTTGTGACCCCCGGGGCAGGGTCAAAGTTGCCCCCAGAGGCATTATTTGAACAAATTTGGTAGAGGTTTATTAGATGCCACTACATACCAAATTTGTTAGCCCTAAGCCCAATGGTTATGAACAAAAGTTTTCACAAAATAGGCCCCATATAAGCGTATGTTCAGTTTTGTGACCCCCGGGCAGGGTCAAATTTGACCTAAGGGGCATAATTTGAACAAACTTGGTAGAAAACTATTAGATGTCACTACATACCAAATTTGGTAGCCCTATGCCTTATGGTAAAGGACAAAAAGATATTTAAAGTTTTCACAAAATAGGCACTATATTAGCATATAATCGATTTTTTGGCCCCCAGGGCAGGGTCAAATTTGACCCCTGGGGCATAATTTGAACAAACTAAGTAGAGGACTATACAATGTCACTACATACCAAATTGTGTAGCCCTAGGCCTAATGGTAATGGACAATTTTTTATTTTAAGTTTTCACAAAATAGGCATTATATAAGCATATGTTCAATTTTGTGACCCCCGGGGCAGGGTCAAATTTTACCCCAGGGATAAAATTTGAACATATTTGGTAGAGGACTATTAGATACCACTACATATCAAATTTGATAGCCCTAGGCCGGATGGTTATGGACAAGAATATATTTGAAGTTTTCACAAAATAGGCATTATATAAGCATATGTTCAATTTTGTGACCTCTGGGGCAAGGTCAAATTTGACCCCAGGGATAAAATTTGAACAAATTTGGTAGAGAACTATAAGATGTCACTACATACCAAATTTGGTAGCCCTAGGCCAAATGTTTATGGGCAAGAATATATTTGAAGTTTTTACAAAATAGGCCTAATATAAGCATATGTTCAATTTTGTGACCTCTGGCAAGGTCAAATTTGACCCCAGGGATAAAATTTGAACAAATTTGGTAGAGAACTATAAGATGTCACTACATACCAAATTTGGTAGCCCTAGGCCTAATGTTTATGGGCAAGAAGTTTTTAAAGTTTTCACAAAAAAAGCTCCATATAAGCATATGTTCAATTTTGTGACCCCTAGGGCAGGGTCAAATTTGACCCCAGGGGCATAATTTAAACAAACTTGGTAGAGGACTATAAGATGCCACTACATACCAAATTTGGTAGCCCTGCCTAGGCCCAATGGTTATGGACGAGATTTGTAAAGTTTTCACAAAATAGACCCTATATACGCATATGTTCAATTTTGTGACCCCTGGGGCAGTGTCAAATTTGACCCCAGGGGCATAATTTGAACAAATTTGGTAGAGGACTATTAGATGTCTCTACATACCAAATTTGATAGCCCTAGGCCCAATGGTAATCGACGAGGAGGTTTTGAAAGTTTTCACAAAATAGGCCTTAAATAAGCAATTTTCAATTGTGTGACCCCGGGAGCAGGGTCAAATTTGACCCCAGTGGCATAATTTGAACAAATTTGGTAGAGGACTAATAGATGTCTCTACATACCAAATTTGATAGCCCTAGGCCCAATGGTTATGGACGAGAAGATTTGGAAAGTTTTCACAAAATAGGCCTTAAATAAGCAATTTTCAATTTTGTGACCCCCGGGGCAGGGTCAAATTTGACCCAGGGGCATAATTTGAACAAATTTGGCCAGTGGAGCTAAAAACTGATTCTTTGTTTAGCGTGCAAAGGGGATGGAGGAACATTTGTTGGTGCCTTTTTAAAAAGTTGTTTCATTGTGTGGAGTTTAAAAATGTATACACAATGCCTAATATGTGGCAAATTCCAACAATGTCTGTGGTTTTTCATGTTAAAACAAGAGATGTGTTTGTCAGAGGCGTTAGACATATCCTTCCACCAAATACACCCGAGAGACGATCGCCGTTATGGCGGAATTGTCCCGATTGACATTATTCATGACAATCTGAACGCATCGGACAGTGGGCTACACCACACCGTCTCTCTGATGTACGTAGGCGGCCGTCATATTGGATTTGGAACTACTTTAGAAAACAAGATGACAGCCCCCTCGTAAAGATGAAAAATTAAACGTGTGTTTTAGCTCGTCTTTTTCAAGATAACATTCTTTAAGTAATAATTTAATGTAGATCTGTGAATTCCCACAACGTACTTAAAAACTTGTTAAAATTTAAAGATGCCATTACTGACATACGTGTAACTGATAGGAGTACTTATAAGTTTTAGTATTGACATCGTCATCGAGTAAATTTAAAAATTAAATCGACTGTTTTCATTATATTTTGTGAGGTACGAGGATTGCTTACATAAACTTGATTAAGTATGAAACACATCACTCATTATATCAGCATGGATGGCCGAGTGGTCCAAACGGTAGACTTTTACTCCATGGTGTCAATATTTCGAGCCCATTTGAGGGTTACTTTTGCTCGATTGGTCATTGTCGGCTCGGGTACTACTTACATGTACCCCGGGTACTCTTAAGTATACTTACATGTACCCCGGGTACGGTAAATATACTTAATCGTACCCGGTCGATTTTAGACTGTATCTGAGTTATATTCCCGCCCAAAATCCGATGTCGTAAAACGCGCTACCGATTATCTTAAAAACACTTCTCTTTTAACAAAACTGCATCAACATGCTTTTTAAGTATGAGTTTCGATAATATAGAGGCCATCTTACAGAAAATTGACAGACATGTGAATATAATAATTTTCAAAAAGTAGCCGACAAAGACCGATTTAGCGTTACATTTTCCGGGTACAATTTAGTATATTTACCGTACCCGGGGTACATGTAAGTATACTTAAGAGTACCCGGGGTACATGTAAGTAGTTCCCGAGCCAACAATGACCAATCGAGCGTTACTTTTATATTTTTATTCAATTTTATTCTTTTTTTTTTATATTGCAGCTTTTTAGATCCAATGTTTGCATTTATCAATATAGCATAGAGTCTATAATGAAAAAAAATAATTTGGGGAGTACTTATGTTATAGTTAGATTTTGTGACATTTAAAGGATTGCTTATATAAAGTATAAAATAAACCACTGACTATATAGGAGCACTGATGGCCCATTGGTTTAAGCTTTTACTCCAAGGGTCAGTGGATCGAGCCCAGTTAAGGAAGACTTCCTTTCTTTTCTTTTTTTTATTGAGGTTTTTTGCTCAAATGTTTACTTATCAATTTAAAGTATTTAATAACAAACTTCAATACATGTCTAATCTGTGAAAACGTCCCTTTGAAATTGCTAGTTTTCCTCTTACATGCCCTTGTAATTTAAGATAGAATACTTTCCTCTCCAGAGGAAAGAGGTATGGGTCTGAATCCCATCGGGGGCTTCAGAGGATGATTCATTTTGAGACAAATGTTAATATTTGCTTTAGTGTATCCCAAAATTAGCCTAATATTAAATATATAACTGTGAAAGATAATTCAAAATAATGTTTGTTTCTATATACATTGTGATCCATGGACATGAACATTCAATTATGCAAGAAACATGTATGATTTGAGGGAAGAAAACGACAGCAAACTTAGAATGGACATTCATTTAAGATTGTTAAGTAACCAAAACTATAAATGTTGTAAAGCTTAAAATTGTGTATGACGTCCTTGCTTCTGGACAGCAGAACAGTTTAGGCATAAATGATTACTCTTTTTCTTTAGAATCAACATTGATGCATTATAACTTAAGCAAAGTTGAACTTTTTAAAAACTCGATGAATCGGGAACTGAATTTTTCATGTTCGTTACCAGTACTGAACATAATGTTACTGGTGAACAAATGCCTTTTCTCTTTACACTCTACAGGGAGATGGTGTTTTTCATAAATATCCAGGTTAATTTGTATAAATACCGGGTAAGACCTCGTATCATATTTATATACATGTAAGCTATACATTTATGATGATGACATTTTGTGTTTCGCTGTAAATTTACAGAGAAAATATACTACAGCCGCATGTCACCAGAGTTGTTAAAAGGGCATTTAGACAGTATTGTCCCTGACTTTTGCCCATTTTACATATTCTTATAAACAAGAGGGCCACAATGGCCCTGTATCGCTCCACTGCTGAAAAAAAGGCTGAAAGAAATATTCTCGGCATGTGCAAATACTTAAGTAAAGGCCCTATTTAAGCACATGTACACTTTTGTGACCCCCTGGGCTGGGTCAAAAACCCCAGGGGCATAATTTGAGCAAACTTTGTAGAGGACTACTATACCTCACTACATACAAAATGTGGTAGACCTAGGTCCTAGAGTTAAGGATAAGAATATGTTAACAGTTTTCACAAAATAAGCAAGATATAAGCGTATAATATAACGTTCAATTTTGTGACCCGCGGGTCAGGGTCAAATTTGACCCAAAGGGCATAATTTGAACAAACTTTGTAGAGGACTATAAGATGTTACTGCATACCAAATTTGGTAGCCGTAGTCCGAATGGTTTTCAACAAGAAGATGTTTAAAGATTTCACAAAATGGGCGCTTTATAAGCGTTTACTCAATTTTGTGACACCTGGGGCAGGGTCAAAGTTGACCCCAGAGGCATTATTTGAACAAATTTGGTAGAGGTTTATTAGATGCCACTACATACAAAATTTGGTAGCCCTAGGCCCAATGGTTATGAACAAAAAGATTTTTAAAGTTTTCGAAAAATAGGCCCCATATAAGCGTATGTTCAGTTTTGTGACCCCCGGGCAGGGTCAAATTTGACCCAAGGGGCATAATTTTAACAAATTTGATAGAAAACTATTAGATGTCACTACATACCAAATTTGGTAGCCCTATGCCTTATGGTTAAGGACAAGAAGATATTTAAAGTTTTCACAAAATAGGCACTATATTAGCATATACTTGATTTTGTGGCCCCTTGGGCATAATTTGAACATACTAAGTAGAGGACTATACAATGTCACTACATACTAAATTGTGTAGCCCAAGGCCTAATGTTTATGGACAAGAATTTTTTTTAAGTTTTCACAAAATAGGCATTATATAAGCATATGTTCAATTTTGTGACCCCCGGGGCAGGGTCAAATTTGACCCCAGTGATTAAATTTGAACAAATTTGGTAGAGGACTATTAGATGTCACTACATACAACATTTGATAGCCCTAGGCCGGATTGTTATGGACAAGAATATATTTTAAGTTTTCACAAAATAGGCCTTATATAAGCATATGTTCAATTTTGTGACCCCACGGGGCAGGGTCAAATTTGACCCCAGGGATAAAATTTGAACAAATTAGGTAGAGAACTATAAGATGTCACTACATACCAAATTTGGTAGCCCTAAGCCCAACGTTTATGGACAAGAAGTTTTTAAAGTTTTCACAAAAAAAGGCTCCATATAAGCATATGTTCAATTTTGTGACCCCCAGGGCAGGGTCAAATTTGACCCCAGGGGCATAATTTGAACAAACTTGGTAGAGGACTATAAGATGTCACTACATACCAAATTTGGTAGCCCTAGGCCCAATGGATATGGACAAAAGATTTTTAAAGTTTTCACAAAATAAGCACTTTATAAGCATATATTCAATTTTGTGAACCCCGGAACAGGGTCAAACTTGACCCCAGGGGCATAATTTGAACAAACTTGGTAGAGGACTTTATATGCCACTACATACCAAATTTGGTAGTCCTAGGCCCAATGGATATGGACAAGAAATTTTTTAAGGATTTTACAAAATAGGCCTTATATAAGCATATGTTCAATGTTGTGACCCTCGGGGCAGGGTCAAACTTGACCCCAGGGACATAATTTGAACAAACTTGGTAGAGGACTATACGATGCCACTACATACCAAATTTGGTAGCCCTAGGCCCAATGGTTATGGACAAGAAGTTTTTAAAGTTTTCACAAAATAGGCCTTATATACGCATATGTTCAATTTTGTGACCCCTGGGGCAGTGTCAAATTTGACCCCAGTGGCATAATTTGAACAAATTTGGTAGAGGACTATTAGATGTCTCTACATACCAAATTTGATAGCCCTAGGCCCAATGGTTATGGGCGAGAAGATTTTGAAAGTTTTCACAAAATAGGCCTTAAATAAGCAATTTTCAATTTTGTGACCCCCGGGGCAGGGTCAAATTTGACCCAGGGGCATAATTGAACAAATTTGGCCAGTGGAACTAAAAACTGATTCTTTGTTTAGCATGCAAAGGGAATGGAGGAACATTTGTTGGTGCTGAAAAGTTGTTTCATTGTGGGGAAAATTGAGTTTAAAAATGTATACACAATGCCTAATATGTGGCAAATTCCAACAATGTTTGTGGTTTTTCATGTAAAAATAAGAGATGTGTTTGTCAGAAACATAATGCCCCCTATTGCGCCGCTTTGAAGCCATATATTTGACCTTTAAGGATGACCTTGACCTTTGAGTACTCAAAATGTGCAGCTCCATGAGATACACATGTATGCCAAATGTCAAGTTGCTATCTTCAATATTGAAAAAGTTATAGGAAATGTTTAAGTTTTCGGACAGACAGCACATATAAGTTGGTTTTACAAATTCACTGAGTGTAAACATTGGGCACTTATATAGCTCAAAGTGACCGGGAAACAAATTCTTGTGTTCTGATTTACATACATGTATTTACACTTGCAAAATTCAAAGTTAAGAATGGTAATTGTTCTCTTATTGCAAACAACTGCATAAATCTTAACATTGTAAACTGGTTGTTTTGTCTTTATTACTACTTTTGTACATTCTTTTGTATTGCCCTCTTTATATTAACTTTCAACATATATATTATATCCAGTAATTGTAGATATCAGATGTTTTGTGATGTAAATGTGTAGGGTTCTTGTTACTTGTCACACCCATTTCCATTTCATAATGCCTTAACACTGATATAGGATATTAGTGATTTTTGATTATTGTATTTATGTAAACTTATTCTATAATTATGCTGATGAAAGTGTCATCCTTTATTTTCACAAAGATCCTTGTATCATCAGTTGTGTTTTTTGTAAAAAAACTTGAAAATTGTATTAAATGGTTAGTGGATAACAAACTGTCTTTACACCTTGGAAAAACTGAATGTATAGTGTTTGGTTCCAAAAGGAAATTATCTAAACTTCATAATTTTTATGTAAAATGTAATGATCACACTATTGTTTCTCAATCATCTGTTGAACACCTTGGTTCAATATTCGACACTGATCTTTCTGCTACATCTATTGTTAATAATATTATTAAAAAGGTGAACTCAAGAATAAGATTATTCAGGGGCGTAGCTAGCATTTTTTGAGCTGTAGGCCCGAATATGTTACATGAAAACATACATCTAAATGTGATAACAAGATAATAGTATAACCAGTGCTTTCTAATAATATATGCAAATTACTATTTGATCTCAAGACTATTGTCTCAAGTTTAAATGAATGATATTTTTATGCGTATTAATGCCACCATTTTTGTACATTTGCCTCCCATATATAGGACCCTATTGGAAATAAGTTGCAAAACTTTCATGGGACATCCTGTGGTATATATATCATGTCTTGATTTCAACATCTTGTAACTACTTGTTATTTCAGATCCCTGCTAAATACACTGACTAGTTACTTGTAACTGAATTTAACTGATTAAGTTTGACTGTGATATTCAAAATGTGATATATCAATGGATTGTGATCCAAAACCTGTGATAATTGTTTTCCAATTGTTAAATGTTGTTAAATTTACTGTATTGTATGATCTGTACTTTTATGACATATATATACATATGCATGAATAATTCAATATTTAGAAAAGTGTGACTGACACTGTTTCCAGACATATTACAGTTAAATTACTTCATGTCAGTAATGGCAGTCAGGGATGGAAAATATCTTTTTACAATTGTTGCCTGCACTGTCGACCATATTTAGTGTTTTTGTTTCCCATCTAAAGAGTACCGACCCAAAAACATGGGCATGCCTGTGATATGTATCTTAAAGTTTCTTAAAAGATAAATAATATAAATTTTAACAACACCACTGCTCAGTTTTAACATTTCCAATACAGTATGTCTTATTTTGAGAGGCCATTCTGAATTGAGTTCATTTCCAAGGGCAAAGTTATGCCTTAATATTACCAAACTGAACATTGTTACACTGTCCCTAATTTTAATGGCACTGGATTGTTTAAGGCTTTGAAAGGCTAGTTGCCTGGCCCTGGCCGGGATAACAACATCTGGAATTAAAATGCCTAGGATAAAATATAAACAATATCTGCCTAAAGTACTGTAGGGTTGCCATCATCAAATGTACAGAAAGAATCGTTTTTCAAATTTAATCAAGCCCCACTCAATGTTAGTTCTCTGACATTGAGATACAGTTTGTGACTGCCTGGCTGGTCACTAAAATGCCATTGGGACCAACGTAGAATTTACTATTTCTTATATTACACCGAAGAGTTTTCTCTGTACCACTTTACAGTGTTGTACGATTGTTTATGGTATAGAACATAAACATATTGATTAAATCTCAAAGTTTGTCGCCTGCAGCCGAACATCAGCAATGTCGCAATTAATATAATTTAAGAAATACTGATTCTTTAAAGTTTGAATAATGTTGTTGTTTTCACTTCAATAAACAACTAATTGGCTTTCTTAACATTTTATTAAAATTTGAATATTTTGCATGCAATAATATCTAATTTTAAACAATAACATTAATAAATATTCTATTATATTACTCCTTAAAGATATTGGTCTTTATATATCTATATTATCGGTTATTTTAGTGCAAATTTACTGGTGTGTAACCCGAACTATATTTTCGGTGTAATATCTTCCGCCTAGAGGCGTTAGACATATCCTTCCACCAAATACACCCGAGAGACGATCGCCGTTATGGCGGAATTGTCCGAGGATTCCCGATTGTATTCATGAGTTATATTGGTACTTTAAGTAAGTTAATACAGTCACATAACCTAAATAACAATTTAACCATGCACATATTCAATATGATGTAACCACAAATGCTGAAACTGGAGAGTATATAGAATTTAATGTCCGCAAACGTACTGTAGCCAACTTTCACACAAACCTACGTGTTAGCCAGTCCCGAACTTTCGCTTTGTCAATAATAATAGTATTGATATTTAGAAACGTAATAATTATATAGAAGTCCATACAGTATACACGTCTATTGTCGATAAAATCTGATTTATTATGATATTGAATTTAAGAAAGCAAGAACGCCCCTACCCATTTACAGCTTATTAGTACAAATTATAGATAAAATCCTGAAATTGGTCTGTATCAAATCAATTATTAATATCAAGCTAGGTAAATTACATAGAATATGCACACGCTATATTACAAAACATTGTAATATACTTACTTAGTTTTCAAGAGTTTTATTCATTTTTTCCTTTGCAGTTTCGTTTTCGATCGAACTTTGAAAGGTCCGAGAATATTGTATTCCAAATAGATTCATCACCCATAGAAAAATTGCACAAAGTAGTGCGGTGATTACTCGGGTTAGGGTTAGAGGGTTCGGATTAGGTTTAGGGTAGGGTAGGGTTAGGGTTAAGGGTTAATGTAAGTGATCTTTGAACAGTATCATTCCTCATTTAATGGATGTATAATATATATTATAACATATATTTGGTGTCTGTTATTTGTGTCGTATCTATCTGGCAAATAATGCCGCCCGTTCAGGTCACGTAAAAGGCTACACGTCACTAAATATATATTAAAGCTTCTTGATTGATTTGGTTTTATTGCACATAAATTTATATCACAATATTATTATACCAATCCTTATGCATTTTCATTTAAAACGTTCAACGTTAGTCATAAATAAAAATTCATCCGTTTGCACGTAAGGACCCTCATAACCATTAATTTTCTTAAAGAGTATTCTAAGCTCAACACATTTATGACATAAACAATGTATGTCATGTAAGAAAGAACTGGTCACATATTAAATTTCACTGTTATTGACAACTTCATTAAAAGGGCATATCGACTGCTAAAACTGTATTGCTTTTTTAACAAATTATGAATACATTTGTTAAAAATTTTATTAAATGATTGTTTACATAAAGGTCTCCCTAAAAATCGGTAAAAGTGAGATTTTTCACGGAAAACTGGAAAATGCGCAGCAGCAGTAGAAGTGGTAAAATCAATCGAAATGAAGGACACGTACATTAAGTACCGATATACGCATGTGCACAATGGATAAACCGTAATGTATCAATTTAAAACCCATGTTAAGTACAGTATGCATATATCAGGGTGCAGGATCACGTGACTTTGTGGGGTTCCCAATTAAACGTTCATGGATGTAAACACACCGGTAAGAAGTACAATGACTTAGCTAACTCGTTACCACGAGAAAGTCAGCCAATCAAATTGTTTCATATGGTTGTCCATGGTGATCTTTATACAAAGGGAAGTAATCCTCACAGTTAAAGCCCGCTTTGGCCAGCGTACATAATATTTGCACATGTTTCGCAAAATTTGATTGGCTGACTAACTCGTTCCCTCGAGATAGCTAAAATTATGTCCTTTTTTGTTTAATGCACTCCTCCTTTATTTACTACATCGCTCTGTTTTTTAATTGCACTCCTCTTTTGTTTAGTTTTATACTCCTCTTTTTCTATCTCGTGGCCTCGACTTAGTAACTCGAGCGGGAACTCGAGGCCACGACATAGCTAACTCGTGGCCACGAGTTATTAAGTCGTGGTCTCAAGTAACTTAGTCGTGGCCACGAGATAGAAAAAATGAGGAGTGCAATTAAAATAAGAGGAATGAATGTCTCCTCTATGTCACCGTATTTACTGCATTTGCATCCTGATATTAGTGTTCCAACCCGAAACAAACTAACAAATTTGACGCGGCGATTATATGCATATTAAATCAGAATTCACTACTACGTTATTAACAGTATAAGTATGAGCCTTTAAATGGAATAAAATTGAAAACCGTTTAGATCGAGTACTCGCGTCCATGAAAGGTGTGAGTAGGTTCTTTGAAATGTGACGCATCCACGGGAAGTAACTGAGGCGTTCAGTATGGCATACTCCACAAAGCGGTCGTCAACCTTGGAAAGTATAACACGTACGGTTCATTTAAAGGCAAAGTGAAATAACCCCCCCCCCTCCAATGGTCCTTTCATTCTCGCGAGAAGAAGCCTACTTTAACATATGGTAAGGTAACATAGTTTTAACGAGATACAAAATGCTCGTTTTTCTTGTGGCACAATATATTCCATTTTAATTTCCTGCAACTATATCTATTCATACGACACACGAACACTAACTTGGTACATGAACAAGTGTTAAATATATGGTAACACAGATTGATATATTGTCTGTTTTTAAGATATCTTTACAAAATCATTTATTCGAAAATCTGTAACTTTTTATGTGTGTGTATTGTTTGTTATTTTTTCGGCTTAAGGAATCATGTTTAGTCATGATTTTTTTTATCAAAATTGATCCTATCTTCCTTAAATGTTATGCATTCCCCATTTGTTTATTCTAAGTATTTTAGGATGTTGAAAAAAATGATGCTCTCTGTGATATTTAAATTATTTCTTACAAATTTTTAATAGGGTATTTTAGGATCTCATCATCTATGATTTTGTGGTGTAACCCCCAAATATTTCATAGTTCATTTACATTGGTTTCCTTTTTTTACTGGCATCCGTGTGCAGTTTCCTCTCACACATATATTTCATGGGCATAATAAAAACAAAAAATGGTTACAATAAAACAGCATATTTATTTAAACTAAAATGTCTACATCAAAACAAAAAGTTAACATTGAACACAAACAAAAAAAATGATTCTACTGGAGCTCGAACCTTGGGCCTCTCACATGTGAAGCGAGCGTGTAACCACTACACTACGGAAGCGTTTGAAAAATCACCTTCTAACTAAGATATAAATAAGCTATTATTAGTCGGTTTAAATGTAAACTCGGAAGTTTAAACGCTGGATAGTGAGCGGGGTTAAAGGTCCATACCAAAGGGTCCATACCACTGGCAAGATACAGGTAAGGCCTGCGGCCTTCTATATGTGGTTCTTAAAAAAAAACCAGTAGGAGGACTTGATAGTAATGAGAATGGAGTACTGTGATGGTGCTCCTTATTGATAAGCGGCTGCTTCCTTTATCAAGACTCATTATTACAATTAATAATACGTGTTGCGCTTCGCGCTCAATAGCGCCTTTATTAGTAACTAGGTGGTTGCTAGGATAGTGGAACAAAGAAGTTTTGTTTTTATACAAAACCAGAAAGTTTCAACGGTTCGCGTATTTGCCCAGTCCCTGTGATCTTTCCCCTGTGATCAGTTATTAATTAAAACAATTAGCTTTGCCTTATTAGCAATAATTTTTTTTTATAAATGTTGTAGTAAATGTAATATGCACAAATGCAGTACTTATTATTACAATTAATAATACGTGTCGCGCTTCGCGCTCTATAGCGCCTTTATTAGTAACTAGGCGGTTGCTAGGATAGTGGAACAAAGAAGTTGTGTTTTTATACAAAACCAGAAAGTTTCACCGGTTCGCGTATTTGCCCTGTCCCTGTGATCTTTCCCCTGTGATCAGTTATTAATTAACACAATAAGCTTTGCATTATTGGCAATAAATGTTGTAGTAAATGTAATTGGCACAAATGCAGTACTTATTTACACTAATTTACACAAAAAATCACCACTATGCAAGATATTCTGACAACAAAAATATATACATTGGTCCGTAAAATTTGGGCAAGGTAAACACGTCGCGTGACCATTTTGCTATATAATGTTAGGCCATTAAAGATTTTGCTGCATCCAGGTCGATACATGATTTGGCGTGAAACCGATCAATAATCCCTAACGTTGATAGTATCTGCTTAACGTCGCTTGACCAATTTTTTACACATTTGGTATAAACAAAATTAAACACTTTTTGGTGAGTCTATTGGCATCCATTTTAATGAGTCTATTTCGGAACCTGAGGACACTTACCCATCTTCCATACAAAGTCGGTTTCCAGCCAGAGTCTCCATAAAGTGCCGGTGGTGGGGTAAATCTATGCAGGCCCATGAAATATCTTAATGCACGGTTGTGTACATTGTCAAGTGATTGATATGTCTTAGCGCCCCACACCGAGGCACTATATTCCAGAATGCGGTGTATAGTTTTTCATACGACCGGAACCGGAAGTGTTTCATGTTATGAATCTTGCTAAGTAAGCTTCCAAGCGCCCGACCTGCACCCTTTGCCAATGCCTCGCAGTTCGCACTGAAGTCGTTCCGTTCATCGAAATTTACTCCAATGTATCGACACTGCGCTACCGTTTCAAGGATGTTTTCAACAACTCGGAATTCCTTATCCGTCCGTGATGTTCTGCCCCGCCGGAAGAGAACGGTTTTCGACTTGTTGGTGTTAATTATCACGCGCCAACGTTTGCATCAGTCGTGGAGGGTATTAAGCACGCTTTGTAACTTTTCCTCGTTGTCTGAGACTAGCACAATATCGTCCACATACATAAAAATGGACACGTTTGCATCTCCCATTGAAATACCAAGGTCAAGGTCATTGATTTGACCCCTGTTTGACCCCTGTATCGCGGCTGAACCAGTCTGTTAATTTATATATTAATATATAATATATATTGTACATGTTGTAAATGTCCATGTATGCATTCCTTGCCGAAATAAATCTATTTATCTATCTATGGACACACAAAAAAGAAAACATAACATTTTGTATCTTGTTAAATCTATGTTACCAGACCACATCTAGCGTTGAACTTTTTGCTATTTTAAAAGGAACAATGATTGTGTATGTGTTAACCTTTTTTTCGAAATATTGTACGAAATATTCGTTGATTTTGAGTGTTTATGGGCATTTAAAATATTTCGGGTATCTTAAACAGACAACACAAGGTTCCTTTCATAGAACCAGTCCCAAACAACATATAGTAAGTGTGGGGCACCCAACTGATGTTTAAAGATAGGTAGAAGCCCGTAGATGATGAACTCTCAATAAGAACAATAAACTGATGTGTTTGAGTACTTAAACGTTTTCTTAAATAACTGAAATATAAATCTCAAATTGTATTTTTATTTAAAGTTATGTTGTCAAATCGATAGTGAAATACAATATACATGTATATGAGTGTTTTATGTGCTTAGACGGAGCCAAAAGTTGGAAGACTATAATAAGATTAGTGACACGAGGAAAAGTAAACATTTAACAGTATGAGATGTGGATTACTTTCATTTACAGATTCATTCTGAACCTAGGACAGGGGGGCACGCGTATACGGGAGCTTACTGCGTTTAAGTGAGAAAGTTGTTGCAAAACTTCGAAGATGGCGTCGTTTAAGTGTTTTTCGTGAAGGAGTAGCGGATATTTTCACCCGGTAAGCCAGTTTATATTTATATTTCTTTTAAATGAATAAGCCCTTTCGGCTCTTCGGTGTTTCTGCTCCCCTCGGTTTTTTGTTTCAAAACCGTAGACGTCGGAATAAAAAAGTTATTGAAGCAAAACCGTCGACAAATTTGTTGTTTAATTTCTTGACCTTCGAGATGTTGGATGTTCGAATATCATTTTCTCTCATAATAAACAGTATTTGTGCGTGTGTACAGTAAAATATAACATAAATCACGAATATTTTATTATCTCGACGCGTTGTTATGTCTATTAATTCATTTAATGCCGAATTATAACGGGTTAACCCCCATTTTTGGAACTAAACATCCTTTTAAGCACATTTTGGGACCTGACTTCCAATTGATTAACAACTCTTTTCTATGTTACAAGGTTTTATGCGAAATAACTTTCGTGATTAAATTCCGCATTGATGCGAATGTCTTGGAAAACATTTTCACTTGAAGAAATCAAGAGTTTTCTTTTTTCTGTTAATTGTTTTATTATTAATTTGTATTATTATATGTTTTATCGCGTACTTAACGCTAACATTTAGTGTGTGTAATATAAGACATTCGACGGTATTATAAACACAGTGTAATTCTTACCTGTTTATTTTAACACATATGGACATACTTATGTTTGAATATGCATCCAACGGAATACTATGCTTACTATTTCCAGATATCTAGACGCCAGTTATATATGTTGAGGATGCCAAGATTAAAAAAGACGGCGTAACGAAGTGTGTACCGCTCTAGAATGCGAAAGGTACATGAAAACCCACCAATCAAACAAAAAAGATTACGTCGAAGTACCTTGCCAAACAATCACATATACGTGCAATAAAAGTGTAATGAAAAACAGAAGAGGGTAAAGCCGGTTTGATACTAGTATAAGGTTGATGTAACCAAATACTGCCATTGTTGCGATTCGGAATACATGAAGCAATTTGGAATACCTGACATCTGCTTAGAAGATGCATATCGATGGATGTTTTTTATGATACTTAAATATGAATTTTTTATTTAATACAATGACATTTGACGCGTTTTACCATAACGATACTGATACATGTATGTGACTTTGATGTGACACATTTTGGACGACCTTCTTTTAAACCAGTTCTGAGTTGGTCACTATATTATAATCGCAAAAAGTGAATTTGTAGTGGATAGAAAGATTTGTGCAAATGCAATACACGATATGATTTCAGTAGAAGTGATCAATATAATTTTTATACATGTATGTTTTTTCTCTTTTATACCTACATTATGTGAATACATATTATTTATGACTGTTGTATTGAGGGAATAAAGTATTGGTTCACTTAGAAAGATTATTTCGTTTGTTCCTAACATATCCTTCTAATCGTTAGTAATCTTAATATGTCAAATGCATAACGAATTAAATCCGACCCAAATCTTTTTTTATCATGTATGTAAGTGCTGAATACAATTGAAAATTTATGCAGAGACATCGTAGGGAGAAATGACGTAACACAGAAAATGGTTTATTTTCTTAACAAAGTGAGAAACTAGCATCATGACATATACGGAATAAAACGTGTAAGTAAGTAGCACTCATAGCAATTATATGTCAGACGTGTCTATGTAGACTTTATAAATAAAACAAAAACACTACAAACATCAGCTGTACATGTTTTGTTATGTTCGTGTTTTTTTATTTGCTGTTTTAGTCCGGCTCTGTTGAAGGATTCTTTCTTGCATATTCTACATTTAAACTCATGTGGTCCATGGATGGGGCATGATATCTCAATCCTCCCCTGATGTATAACTCCTGATTACATATACTGCAACGAAAGATGCACTTATTTTCGCCCTTTAACCTGCATCATCTGAAAAGACAGTAAAAGAATGGTTAAAAAAAGTTCATAGCAGAATAAGGTCGACACGTCATAAAATACATGGAATTTATTATAATATTACTGAAAGATAAACGTTCTATTATCTCGTACATCAGCCATCACACAACCCATCTTTTTGAAAATAGGTGAATTGATTCAATTGGTCGGCAGGTTTTTCGAACAGCATTATTATTATTCTACAGTAAGTAACGTGATTAAGAAAACACTTATATTGCACCACCTAACATGCTATAAAACTATAATATTGAAGTACACATATACACTTTATTTAAGATGGGTAGGTATATCATGTCAAGCTCTTTTACATATGAAAGAGCTTTTTGTCATTTGGAAGTCAGATCCCAAAATGTGCTTAAAAGGAAGTCAGTTCCAAATAAGGGGGTTAAACCAATAATGTTGGCCAATAAATTAATTATCAGTGATAAAACGGCGTCTGTAAAATGAAATAATCATGATTTTATTTATATTTTACTGTTCACGTGCGTAAATACTGTGTATTATAAGAGAAAATAGACACGTTCGAATTTCTCGAACGTCCCGTAAGTAGACAACAGATTTGTGGACGGTTTTCCTTCAATAACTTTTTTTATCCCGACGTCTACGATCTTGAAACAAAAAACCGAGGGAAGCACACACACCGGAGAGCCGAAACGGCGTATTCATTTAAAATTATTATAAATACAAAGGGGCTTACCGGGTGAAAATATCCTCCCTTCCTTTAAGAAAATCCAACAAACGACGCCATCTTTGAAGTTTTGCAACAACTTTCTCACTTAAACGCGGTAAGCTCCCGTATACGCGTGCCCCCCTGCTAGGAGGACCGACAATTGAAGTGTGAATCCTATGATATTATTTTTCTTCAAAACTAACCACTTTGAACGAGAGCATCAATAAGCTATGAGCAGGAAAGCGTGTTTATGTTCTTGTGGACAAACATATTATTCGTTTATGTTTCTTAAAGATTTAACACTTTTTTATAAACGTACATTTTGCAAAAAAATTATCTTTATGGTATTTTGCTTGGTTTGTTCTGCTAGTATATGTAGTTGTGATGTTCATGCTTTCTGTAACATGGGTACAAGTTATATATACATGTACGTGGAACACTGCATCTTTATACCTGAACGCTTTTATTTACAGTGTAGTATTTATTTATGTCAACAAAAACGTACTTTATATAGCTGGTCAGTTGTTCGGTAAATGTATGGTTAGTGTGTGATAATTTAATTATTTGATGTAATTATGTTACGAAATTTCATTTTTTTATACAGCACTTTTGCAGGTACTAAAACGGAAATGAACTGTATCATTGTGTCTATTTGTTACAAAAAGATACATTAACATGCAATCAAATTATTGTGAAATTTCCATATACATGTCGTCTTGTGTGTGTGTGTTTTTTTTTTCAAATAAATATTACAAAAATAAGTTCATTTGTTGGTTTTGACATTTTATTAAATACAAGAACCACAAAGGTCATTTTCAATCGACAATTTTCCGCACCATTCGTAACAAATTAAACGTTAGTAAAATCGTTTACGTAAGATCGTAAGATGATAAACTGCATATTATTTATGCTTTAAAATAGTAGATGTATCGTGGATAAAACAAAAAATATATAATGACGCACATCACATATGACATTCCGCTAAACTATAAGACAATGATAGTTTGTGTAAGTTTACCCACGGTTTCTTATCGGACATTAAACCGCGATTTTGGACAATTGCAGACTTTTCCAATGATTGAGTCTTGGATATTTCTTTATTCACTTCTTTATATTGACCTGCGTTTGAAATATTTTGTTTGATGTATTCTTTATTCTTTACATAATTGTTTTAACAAATGATGTTTATTTTAAAGTTATTCATTCTTGACATAAATTTCTTCATTGAAGTCGATAATTAAAAAAAATAAGTCAACTATTTTTTAGTATTAATTGTCATTCAAATGCGTTGTGTTGATAATAAACCTTTCAAATGACAATATAAATCGTAGCAACACACGGCAAGGTATTTATCATTGTTCAGCTTAAGTTTAAAGTAACATTACTACTCAAAATCAACAAAAATTTCGTACAATATTTCGTAAAATAAAGCTAAATAATTAAAAATCATTGTTCCTTATGGCAATTGCCGAAATTGCAACGCCAGATGTCTGGTAAAATAGATGTTTGTGGATACAAAATGCTCGTTTTTATTATGGTCTTAACATGGTGCCATTTTAGTGTTCGTGTGTCGTATGAATAGATATATTCGCAAGAAATTAGCATGGAATTTATTGTGTCCACAAATAAATAAAAACGAGCATTTTGAACCTACAAAAATCTATGTAATCATACCACATCTAGCGTTTAAATTGTGGCTATTGCTATAAGGAACACTGATTGTTTAGGTTTTAATTTTATTTTACGAAATACTTTACGAAATTTTCGTTGATTTTGAGCGTTATAGAGACTTCAAAACGTGCGACTGCAACCTATCATCTTACAAAAATATATACTGCACCTTATAGTTGTCTTTCAAGCTTAAATTCCGTCTTGTTTAAAGGGATCTTTTCACGCTTTGGTAAATTGACAAAATTGACCTTTCGACAGCCGATTGATTGACAGGCTTATTAACCAATCAGATTACTGCATAGATTAGGCCCGTTTCTATCCGCCATTTTGTCCGTCAAACTCGCCGTTGTTCGTCACATAAGCTTATACGTAATGCTGTGTTTTAAGCAAAGAAAATGGTTAAAAGGTGCTGTAATGGCACTTGTTATTCAGACACAATGTATCCAGAACGGTTAAAAGATGGAACTACGTTTTTTCCGTTCCATTAACCGGGTACTAATCTTAAAAAATGCAAACGTTGGATTCGTCTTTGTAGTCGTCTCCACGAACAGCTTAATCTCAACATATTAAGCTATCGCCCGAAAGCAAAACACCTCGACGTTTGTTCTAAGGTCGTTATAATAAGATACTACGCGAAAATAGAATATGTAAGTTTTGCAACGGACACGCTATAGAAAACGAGTATCACTTTTTACTTGTTTTTCCCAGGGACCTTTGTATAGGTCCCTGTTTTTCCTCTATATAGTGAAATTAGAAAGGAACATTTAAAACCATATTTTTAAAGGTGGCTAACGTTAAATAAATTTGACATTCTAATGCAGTCGGCTAATAAAAAAACATTCTAAACTTGGCTAACTAGATTATTAATGCTAATGAAATGCGTAATATTAAAGACAATCAGTTATAATTTTTAATAATATCACATAAAATAGAGCATTTTTATTTCTTTCGGTTTAAATCTTCCGAATTTAATGTAGCTAGTTGTATATCGTTAAAAGTTAAGAAACTATTTTAAAATGCGCTTGTAATTATCAATAGGTGCCAATAAATGTCATTTTACACCATATGTGGGCTTTCTACTAATCCGTTATCAAAACAGATGCCGCAAACTGTGAATGACCCTTGACACTTTGATACCCAGTCTGATTAGCGAGTTTTTTTTGTACATGAAAATTCTTTCAACTTCTTATATTTTAAACATTGCAAAAATAGTTTAAGAGGAAATTAATATATTGTGTATGTTACTTTTTTGACGACATTTACTATGTTATACGATTATAACAATGCTCATGGGTCATTTTGACCAAACGCATTATAGATATGTGTTATATCGGATTTCAATAAAACGTTCTTTGTCTTCTTATATAATAAATTTACTAACCTGTGCCACATTTGCAATGTTGCCATCGGTTGCAAAATTAACGGCTTTAAATTAAAAAACTGAAATATCTGTTACTCAATGAAAAGTATTGTGACAAACGAACAATGCATACTGTATGTGATAATTTACGATAATTGGCCGACTTTGACTATAAAATTAACGATTTTTAAGTAGACTAATAAAAAAGTTATGACTATTTCATAGATATGATAATTATATTCAGCATAACTATTCAATTATAATAAAAATATTGTATGGCCTTTCTGGTATACCATGAGGCGTTTTTGGTTCACTGATGCGGACTTTTTGGGAAGCCTTTTTGGCAAACGGCCTTTCTGGTACTATATCTTTGAGGGGAGCTAAACACCCATTTGATACATTACATTTAACACATTTTAAATAAAACATGATAGCAATAGAAACATTTCATGTAATTTGGACCGAAATCTTTGGGAATATCTTCCAACGTACCGATTCGCGTAGCCAGTTTTATGACGGACTTCGGCGGAGTGACCTCCCTTGAAATCGGGGGGCGTGGCTTCACTCTCGCTGTCGAAAGGTCAATTGAAAAAAGTTGTTTCAGATTTGCAAATTTTCGTTTTAGTTATGATATTTGTGAGGAAACAGTAATACTGAACATTTACCATGGTCTAATAAAGCCATTATATGCATCTTTTGACGATTTTAAAACCTAAAAATTATAAAGCGTTGCAACGCGAAACGATTGAATAATTTGGAGAGTTCTGTTTTTGTCGTTAAATTTTGTGAAACTACGAAGATTGCTTATATAAGGTATAAAATACGTACAGCATGTGTACACGGCGGAATAGCTCAGTAGGATAAAGCGTTTTTACTTCAGGACTCTGGCAGGACTCCAGGGGTCACTGGTTCGAAACCTGGTCCGGATAATGTTCTTTTCCTTTTTTTAATTTTATTCTTGATTTTTTACTGGAGCTTTTACGATCCAATGTTTACATTTATCGATATAAAGCATTTAATGAATAAGTTAAAAAATGTCAAAATCTGTGAAAAGGCCCCTTTAACGATAAAACATTTAATAATATTGATATTATTAAAGTCTTTGTTCTAGTGGTGCATTGTATTAATATGTCTTTCAAAGTCGTCTTCATTCCTGAAAATCGTCGAAAATAAAATGTAACCTACCGTTGAAATTCATTGATGCGGACAAACATTGTTGAAGAAGTGTTATAAGAAAAATTTAAGTAAGAAACATTGGAAAATAAAGATTTTTTGATTTTCGGAAACTTCAGCTAACAAGGCATATACTATGTATGTTTGGAAAACATTAAAACAGTAAAAGTGTTTAAAATACCCTGATTCGTTGTTCAAAGTGGTAGTTCGTCAACCGCCGTTGCTGCAACCTAAGTCACGTGTTATTGAAGATAGAGTTGTGGTTCTTTTATAATGCACGTCTTTTAAACCCTTTTTGACATATGAAGTTTAACGGGATTTCATTCAGTACTTTTCCAGTTTTCGAGTTATGCTTAAAAAAAACACAAAGTTTGCGGGTTTGCTCTACAGAAAAAATATGCAAACGGAAAATACTCCTAAAATACTTTACTAAGGGTTGTGGTTATTGTACCATGCGCTAACTATCAATGTTTTCTATCAAAATATGAAGTTTTATTGTTATCGCTTCAATACCTTTGAATAAATACATCACATAAGAAAGTAAACGAAGGGCAATAAACCTGTAAATGCTTAAGAGAGTTTTGGTCCTCGTACTATTTTAGGCATATGCCCATCCTTTTCTTTATTTCATATTGTGCAAGTTAATGACGAATGTGTCTTCTTTCGAATATTGCAATAAAAAGACATGCCGTGCAATTTCTAAACAGATCCAATTCGTCCAAATATAAGCGACGTCGGAAAACATGGCTCCGGAAGTGAAATTTCGACAAAAGCACAGTAATTCAATTAACGCACCCCAAACGTACTGTGTCACACCAATCTTACTGACAATAACGTAGTGACGTCACCATCTATGTATAGAATGACCCCAAACGTTCATTTTTCAAAGTAGTACCCAATCAAATGCGCCAAAAGATTGCATACACAAATTGGAAATCTCTCTCATACAATATATATACGCGAAACGATTGAATAATTTGGAGAGTTATTATGTTGTTGTTGTTTAATTTTGTGAAACTACGAAGATTGCTTATGTAAAGTATAAAATACATCTACATATTTGGCAGGATGGTCGAGCGGTCTAATTAGTTTTTACTCCAGGACTCCGGGGGTCACTGGTTCAAGCCCTGATGCGGGCTACTTTTTTTCCTTTTTTTAAAATTTTATTCTTGATGTTTTACTGGAGCTTTTAGATCCAATGTTTACATTTATCAATATAATGCATTTAATGGCAAACTTCAAAACATGCCAAAATCTGTTAAAAGGCCCCTTTAAGTATTATATTATGAAAAGTAGTATCATTTTCTTTTATATTATTTAAATAGTGTCTAAGTTGAGGTTCATAATAAAAAAAATAATTACCAAAATTAAAAACAAGTAACCACAACAACGGGAAAATTATTGTACCACGTTGCTCGGCTTTCATCTCGTGGTTGGTTATAAAGGCATGGGATTTGATCCAGTAACAATGAATAAAGTTATAAAGGATATAAAACGGCAAAAAATACCTGTCTCGGCATGGACGTCGCCATCTTGTTTGTCACGGGATTACCTCTGTTTACACTGTCCCTTAGAAGCCCTATCATTATATGAAGATTCGTTTAAAACCCTCCAGCACATCTTGAGCTATGCTCCGCAGACAGATGGAAGGACGGAGCAGAGGGTGAGACTGAAATATTTGTTTGGGGATCGACTTTGAGTCGAGTAGGTGTTCTTTATTTTGAAAAAAACAACAACATCAATACGGTCGGTATAAGGTTAAGGCATTGAATCGTACATGGCGTGCTGTTAAAACGCCGATATATTAGAAGAAATCTGACGGCACTCGTAAATATAGTGCGGAGTTCAATCGCGAATCTTATCAATGTCCAATAATATATGTGGTTAAAATATTATCGGTAAAGACAAATATTGTTTTGCCTTTCAAATCGTCTTTTAAAATCTGTGATACAGATGACATGCGAAACATGAAAAATCGTCGCGTGATCACTGATTGAAAATTGTATCTCGCTTTGTACAGTTGTGAAAATTTCCAAAACGGATATGTTATGTTTATTATGTAAGCTATTTAAATTTCAATCCACAGCTATAATTGCGAATACATTCTTAATTAAATACATATAAAAAAACAATAATTATTACAGTAATGTTGTCATTTAAAGAACAGTATTTGTACAATGCTCATACATTGTTATTAATTTTCGGGACGACCCTCGCCACGAGCTATATTTTATAAAAAGCCTGTCATCGATTGGTCACGAACATGCACGGCGGCCACACAGATAGCGGGCCGCTCTATCTGCCCATTTAAGGCTTTTGAAGACTTCGTCATGCGACACACGTGCATGTAATAAATAAACGCAGAAAGTGCATGGAAAATGTGATTTATGTGTTCCGTTAAATTAATATTTTGAAAGGCGGGATTAACGGCTGTGGATGTGAAAGGCGCAAATCCTCTTATGAAGGAAGTTTAAAGCAATTACAGGCTGTTTATGGGGTCGTTTATTTCATTATGTGCGGAATATTTTGTTTAATATTGGATGAATCAATAAATTGTGAATTGCACCGGCGGCGTCAAAAATGCAATTGTGAACTCTCCGTGTTTCAGTGTGCATTATAAACAAAATTGTTATTTTTGTCCGAACAACGTGCAAATGCAATAGCTTATTAATATCTTGCAGTTCCTAATTATGTAGTTGTGAACTATAGTCTATAGATAGTATCAATTTACAATGAGTTATATTGTGTTACATAAATTGTGAGAAAAAAAACTCAGTTTGGACAATGTATTTAAATAGTAATTTAAACTGAATACACTGAATGTGAATACATTTTTTTTACTGAAAAGTGCTATGCAAAACATAAACATGCTGAGAACATGCCATTTAATAATATTTTAAAGTATTGGTTTGATGATGTGAATGTGTTTAGAATTCAGACTTTATATATGCACATGTGAATAATGCGGCTTAGATGATGTATAAAAAACGTACTTTAGTTTTTCTAATTAAAGAAATGTGTGAGAATTTGCCTGTCTATGTTAAATTGTGTGCTTGACGTTTTTTTGTTATTAAGGTTATTGGAGAATTATTATGAATATGCTTGAAGAATTGTAATATGTGTGCTTGAAATTTTGGGGTAAAAAATTCACTGCTGCAATGTTCCAACGTGGCAAAAGCCGTGGCAAAAGTGGACGTGAGATGAAGTTTCCCTGTAAAGTCGTTGGTTGGTTGAACATTTGGGGTAAGTTGCAATTTTTGGAAGGAAATGTTTAAACTGTAATTAGTGAAATGTTTCTAGTGTCAGTCACTAATTTTAATAAAATTTAAAATTTGTTCAGACTTTAAACAAAGTGAATAAATATTTTGAGAGTTTGTAATCAAAGTGAAAACATTCAATTTTCATGTTTACTCTTCTAATTAACTTAAGTATGCCTGTGGTCAATCAGTCTCAAGAAAGATAAAAAAATATATCATTGAACCCTATTCATGTAAGAGCTGTCATGTACAGATCAAGAGGCAATAGAAACACGTTGTTTGAATTCTCAGGAAAACAATTATTGTCAAATGCAGTCATTTAAAGGGGCCTTTTCAGCTGAGATTTTGGCATGTTTTGAAGTTTGTCATACAATGCTTTATATTGATAAATGTAAACATTGGATCAAAAGAGCTTCTGTAAAAAATCAAGAATAAAATTAAAAAAGGGAAAAAAAAGTAACCCTCAACAGGGCTCAAACCACTGATCCCTGGAGTCCTAGAGTGAAAGTCTACCACTTAGACCACTCGGCGATCTGAGTGCTCGATCATACTATGAACAATGTATTTTATACTTCATATAAGCAATCCTCGTAGTTTCACAAAAAATAACGACAACAACAGAACTCTCCATATAATTCAATCGTTTTGCCGTTGCAACGCTTTATAATTTTCAGGTTTTTAAATGGTCAAAAGATGCATATAATGGCTATTTTTGAGCATGGTAAATGCTCAGTATAACTGTTTTCTCACAAATATCATAACTAAAACGAAAATTGGCAAATCTGAAACAATTTTTTTAAATTTTGTCAATTTATGATGTTCATAATTACTGATTATATTAACTACGGTAACTACGATAAAATGAGTAGTATCAAAGGAGTGAAATACTAATACAGAACTAAAATTTCACATCAAAACACATAATGAAATGTGGTATCATAAATAAGAATGTATACTGCAAGTATCATAAAAATACATGTTTTGTAAATGTATTGACACATTGAGATGTTTCTTAGTATACATTAAGTAACTCTGTCAGGTACTATGAACTATTACAACAATTAGTTATTGATAGTGTCTGAAAGTGTTTGTAACTAACAAGGTTTTAATTTAAAGCTAACATTTTAAGTCAATGGAGAAAATTGGCATAATGTAAACACGTGAAAGATATGGCTATCATGATTTATTTACATTTTATTTTCCCCAAAAGATTTACAGTACAGCATGAGATAAATATGTGTCAGTTATGTTTTTGTTATTTTGTCAGTCACACTTTTCTGCGCAAGATTTCAGACACCAGATTTGATGAGATTTAATATGCACCAGGTTCATCCCTTTCTTCCATAAGAAGCAAAGTTAAAATGGCTTTTGCAACCAACATAAAACAAGAACAGACTGGGAGTTGCAGGTTTTTAATGCTGTTTGCTGCTCATCAGTTAAACTAAGGGTTGGAAATGAAGCCTTTAAAACTTGAATTTAGTAAGAAAGGTCTTAAATTAAAATTACCTATCTAAGGGACAACAAAATTTGTTGAACAAATGCATAAAAATACTCTAAGTGGTATTTAAGGGTTAAAGGACAGACTTTGCCCGAGCCTTGGCAGGTCATTCCCGAGTCAAATAATTCTGATGGTCACCATTGACTTTTAAAGTTTTAATGATAAATATGTCATTTTCTAATGGATTTGTTTAATGATCAAAATTTTATCAAAGTTTGTATGCACTTTGCATTCAGGGAGGACATGCAAATATAACTATTGTGAGGCAGTGTTCCGCTCTATTGATTTTGCCCTTTGTCTTTGGTTGTTTGATCTTGAATAATTATGATATAATTTTAATGACACTTCCAAAGCAGCATCCCTATTGGTTGGACATGCATACATGTATATTGTAACTTTCTGGTTGTTCCCTTACAATAATTTTTCAGGCAGTTATTGTCTTTTGATTAATAATATGACAATTCTTATTAATGTTACATTTATGTGTCTTAACAGGAACTCATGATCACAAGGTCTATGTGCAGACTGATTCCTTACACAGGCATTTTGTCATGTTTTTCTGCTCGGTTGTGTTTCAGGGGTTTATTGCCCCTTGAATAATTATTTGTTTCACCCAGTAATTAACCCATTCATAGAGAAATCACATCATGTGTAAGGGTCCATCAGGTACAATGGTATTCTTTCAATTCATGAGGAGGAGGAGGAGGAGGAGGATGATCATCATGATTTATACAGTATCATATTGGACAGTATTCTGAATCATCATCACAATAAAGTTCAAAGAATACCCCAGTGAAACTAGGACTGTCCAGCATGAAATTTAGATCTTGTCCAAAGCTTAAGTTCTCATTAAAACAAAATGTCATCTGTAAGTGTCATTAAATAAATGCTGCTGCAAGAACTATATAATTTGATAACATCATAAACTTTATAAGATGTGGTGATAATATATATATAGCTCTTACTCAGTGAACACCGGTCGATTGGGATTAATTCAGATTACAGTAATGATTGCTTTGAATGTAGCAGTGACATAGATGTCTGGGGTCCGTTTCATCAACGATCGTATGACAAAATTGGAATACGAGACATATTTCATTTAAGAAGCATTTTAACTAAACACCAAAGAATAATTCTATTATTTTTCCGTATATCTATTCATTTCATTGTTTTCTCACATATGGTTAATATTTTGAATGCATATTGATGAATAGCTTTCGTATTTTCAGTCTCCAAAATTTGGTCGTAAATTAAGATTGTCGTACGATCTTTGATGAAACAGCCCCCTGGGCGCTAAAGGATTAATGGTTATGCGTCATCTGTTACACCAAATAATAAATGTTGGCATTTGGGAATAAAATGTAGCTAATCTTATGCCATATGTTACCATGGTTACCATAGTAGAGAAGATTGTATGATTTCTTTCATGACAATCCCAAATATTTATAAATTGGCTTAAAAAGTATGTTAATTTATTGATTTATGTTTTGCAGTATTGTTTACAACCTTGGCGAAATGTTGTTCATGATTTCATGAACACTTCAAGCCAATCAGGAATTGTTCATGAACCATTCTCAAAAAGTTCATGATCTTGGTTCATGAACTTTTGGACATGAACTGTTCTTAAGACACGTTCATGAACAGTTTATGAATTTTTGTTGAACACTTCAAAAGTTCATGAACAGTTCTTCATCTAACCATAAATACTTAGTAATGAACATTTCATGAACAATTATTTCCGATGACTTTCTGAGACAGACTTTGAGGATCCATCATGAATAATTCATGAATTCCTTTGTGCTAGATGTTTCATAAATATTTTTAAAAGTAAAATTGAAATGTCTAGCATACAAATCTTGTAGATTTGTGAAACCTGTGAAGTTAGTATGAATATGCATAGTATTTTCACCACTGTAAGTAAGAGTTCTTGACCTGTTCTAGAGCATTTTTAGAACATTTGTACAAGAACTGTTCAAGAACTATTCAAGAACTGCCTTCAGGAACAGTTCAATAACTTTTTAAGGACCTTTCCTGTTCTTGAATTTTTCTTAAACTATTCTTGAACACTTTAAGAACTTTTTTGAACAACATGTTTCCTTCTGATGTTCTTAAACAGGTCTACACAATGTTTTTGAACATATGATGGAGTTTTTAAGAATCCAATATGTTCTTAAAAGGATCTGTCATTGTTCTTGGAAGACTTAAAAGACAAGTTTAAGAATGTTTTAAGGACATCTTATTTCAAGAACAGTTTAAGATGATATTAAGAACTCAAACATGTACATTGCATTGCTGTTTTTACAATGGAAGAATATTGTGTGCACAGGAAGTTGAAACGGAAGGCACATGGTTTATGTTATATTTGAAAATGTAAGTCTTTAATAAATTACCGGCTGAACTGATCAGCCATTGGTTCCATTTCAAGTTCTTTGGCACTGTAAGTGTAACCATTTCAGGGAAACCATTGATTAGTAAATGATTCTTGAACTGAAAATGAGACTATTCAAAATCTTTTCAATACATGAATTATTCATGAACATATAGTGCAAAGTTGTATTATGAAATTTAAAGAGTATTATCAAACCACTTGTATCTCAGTTATATTTAAATTATTGTTATATGTTGCTTTCAATATGTTAAGTGCTAATACAAGACTTGTTTCTTCTTACCCTGTCCTGTTTGTTGAGCTTTGGTAACACTTATGATAACCTTTGCATAAATTGACAAACTCTTGGTCATGAATAGTTCATGAGCACTTCATGCCATCTCAGTTCATGAACTCTTGAAGAACTATGGTTCATGAACTATTCACTGACAGTCTGTGAACAGAAAATAAGCCATTGAAAAATAGAAGAAAAATGTTCATGAACTGTTCATGAACAGCAAAACCCTGAATAATTTTTCAAGAATTGTGTTGTTCATGAACTGTTCAAGAACACTTCATGCCATTGATGTTCATGAATAGTTCATGAACATTTCATGCCATAATGGTTGAAGAATAGTTCCTGAACACTTCATGCCATAAGGGTTCAAGAATAGTTCATGAACACTTCATGCCATTAGGTTTCAAGAATATTTCATGAACACTTCATGCCATTAGTGTTCATGAACAGTTCATGAACTAAAATTTCAAGAACATTTCACAGACGTGGCTCATTTTCTGTTTACTGACTATTCGTGAAAAATTCATGAACTCATGAACATTTCGCAGGGGAAACATTTTATCATATTGATAAAAAATTATGTAAAATTTAATGAAAAATAATAATAAAATGTGTTAAAAAAATAATTTAACTGATTTACCAGTTATTGTTATTGGTTAAAGGAAAGGAAAGGAAATTTATTTCTGCATTGAATAAGACCTCAGAGTTCCTAAAAATCGCTGCAAAATTGATGAAGTTATGGCTGTTCAAAGCGATGCACCCCGTTTTCCGGTGATTTTGAGTTGAATACCTTGTAATATATATATTTGATAGTAAAATTATTTTTTCAGAAAAGTTTATTTTTCGTTATAATTTGATTATGTATCATTCAAAATGACGTTTTCACTAATTAATATCATTATATAAGCCATACGCTAACCACCTGTGCTTTAAAAAATATATCAATGTTTGCATTTCAAATTTGTTAACATAGATCAACTTAAAGTAAAAAAGTCTGTGTTTGCTTGTAGGCGGGGTGGGGGTGGGGGTGGGAGGGGTAATTGGGGGTAATTCTAGGGAAAAAATATAGGTGCAGGGATTTGGGCCCTACAAATGATTCAAATATTACTTTTAACTTGAGACTGCATGCAAGTCATTGAAATATGTTTACAACAGAAACATAAATTGTGTTTTCTTTTAAAACTATTCATCAATTATAATTGATTACCTTGGAAATTACTTTTCGCATCTACATTTGGTGTTTTATGCTAATTTATCAATTCAAATTTTTCATTGAAACATCAGAAGAACGCAATAAAATTGACCATTTTCATATGAGTTAACAAAACATACTCAAAATGCATCAGTGCAATAAAAATACAATCATATTAATTTATCAATCATGAACATCTCAAATTACTTGCTCCAAAATTTATGTACTTGGCTCACAGGGTGTACTCAATGTGTTTCTTGCACTGCTTGTTTCATACTCGTTAACTTCAGTGCCTCCACATTGACAAACTTATCTAATTAGGAAATAAAATCTGACATTAGCTATTAAATTTCCACGTTTAAAAGTTTTCATATCTGTTTTAGACAGACATATCTCTTCTCATAATGCCTCGCTTCGTTTGGTCGGTTTTAAATAGTTTTAAATACGCACAATTTTCCGACTCATTGCTCAAACTTGATGGGCGTTGCGATATTGTGAATCAATTTGTAAATGATTTAAATTGTTTTTAATTCTGAAGGAAACACATGCTAATTGCATATTTGTATTCATAAAAAATGCCTTAAAGCTACATAGTTGTCGACTGTTTTTTTTTAATCATAAAAAATGCCTTAAAGCTGCATGGTTGTTGACTGTTTTTTTTTAAGGTAACTGACAATTAGCTTTGAGGAAAATGTGAATTTTAAATGTCATATTACAAAGATTAATGTTGAATACAGCTTTTGCAAAGAGAATAATTATTGTACAGGTTAATGTTTTGTTAAACAAAAAATCAGTCTAATTATAAACATAATCAGCTGAACCATTGGAGTTGATATAGAGATGATAGTTTTACCCTTTACCACTTATAAGATACGTATTTTTACACATTTGTAGTCCTTTAGAAAGTTTAGTTTAATTTAAGACCTACCTTACTAAATTCAAGTTTTAAAGGCTTTATTTCCATCCCTTTGCTACTGATGAGCAGCAAACAGCATAAAACCAGAACATTCTGTGAGAAATACTCGCAGGCTGTTCTGGTTTTATACTGTTTCTACATAGCAATTTTCACTTTGCTTCAAACTGGGAAAGGGTTAAAAATATTTATGCACCTTCAGAGGTTTTAGTGACAAAACTTAGAGGATTGAAATAACAAATATTTTCTCATTGTCTTTAAGGCACATACACACAATTGTATTAAAATGGTTTAAAAAATAAAACTCTTGTGACTTGAAATAGAGTTTTTGGAAATATGAATGTCTGTTCGTGTTTCATATTTGAGCATAATAATGAAATTATTGTGTTTTATCATACTTTCTAAAATAAGTAAAGTACAGTCTTTTTGAGCCGCTCTCTAAGAAAACAGGCGTATGTAACCCTTTCCCCCATAAGATTAGTAATTGAAAATTGCTTTTGCAACCAGCATAAAACCAGAACAGCTGTTTTGCTGCTCATCAGTATCTAAGGATTGGACTATTAATGAAGCCCTTCAAATTTAAATCTAGTAAGAATTTAGGCCTTTAATAAAAATTAACTTTCTAAGGGACAACAAAGGTGTGAAAATACATATTTAAGTGGTAAGGGATTCAGAGAGGGCGGTTCATTTGTCATTTTAACAATCAGATTGCTGTAATGTCCTTACCAATGTCTACTGCATAAGACACCACTTACACCACAAAACATCATTTTTATCAGTCTGTTTATGTGTGAGTGAAAAGTATTTAATTTGTCTGACAAGATCTGCCCTGGAGGTATGTTGACATCAACTGGATCAGATAAAAAACCTGGTCATGATAAGTTTCATTGATGTTTTCCTGTCTCCTGGTGATACAGTGATTTACTTTTTCACATCCTTGCTGTTAACAATATGTCTCCCATCACAGTGGGGTGGGGAATTTCACAGGTTTTACTCAAGTGTCAAACTATGTCCCCATGGTAAAAATGGAAAGTTGAAACAGTCATTTGTTGAAAAATTCAAAAAGTTGTTGGCATGGTATTTCATTGAGTTTTGCAATTAAGCTGGGACAAATTTACAGAAATTGATGCTTTCATTCTTTGGAATAATTTAAATTTTAGGTACATTAGGTCGAGGGATATTGCAGACGGATGCAAGTAGGCTGCCTGCATGGTGGCATCAAAATGGTGGTTTCTTAAAAATACTTAAGATTTTATAGACGAATCTATGTGAAACATTAAATAATAATTTATTATGCTTGCTAAGAGATCCAGCTAGGAATTGTATTTTGGGCATGTCAGATCAAAGTCAAAGTCGCTGTTTCTGACAAACGAAAAATACATTTTCAACTCGGTATCCTGATTTTGGATAGAGATATTGCTCCAAAATTGTGCGTGTAGATAGCTTAGATGAACATCTAGCATGGGATTGGAATTGGGGCCATTTGGGGCTAGGTAACTGTTAGCTAAAATAGACCAGTAATACATCTTTTAAAAAGATATACGGCGTTGATTGTGGTGCGTGTTTATGAACGATCAAAAGTTATATCTATGGGATCAAAAAAAGCAATGCCTTTTTTCTGCGCAGTTCTTTAGCTGCATCACACACAAATCAATTACGGGGTGTTGTGCCAGATTTTGTGGCTAGTATTTTGCTTTATTAGATATTATTACTCAGATATTTATATTAACAGAATAGAAAAACACAAGAAGCATGAAAATAAATGAAAGCATATATGTCAGCCAGAAACACTCAAATTTTATTTGATTCCATTATTAATAGTATCGTGAATCATCGTGCTATAATGCTTAATAAATTTGTCTAAATGGATAAATATTTCTAATTAAATTAATCAAAATGGGTCCTTATCATGCAATTGTTGAAAACACATTAAAAATCTATAATGATTGACGTACCATAATAATATCGCCAAATATCTTTATTAATTATCTTTCTGATCAAAATAAACTTTAAGTGCACATAGTTTACGCGATAGCGTTTATATAACAATTTCTGTTACTGACCACAAACTGATCTTGATACCTGTCGGGTTGGAATGCAATGTATTAAAGTGAAGTAACAATTCCACTGCTCAGAACAAGGGCTTGTTTTAAAGCTTTAAACATTAACGTGTGTAACGGTCAATTTCGAAAACAATATTTAAGTATTTTCGTTAAAGCGTATTTCAGGTTTAAACTGAACAACAATACTTATATGATCTAAAATTTATGAGTTCACAGAATGCAATATCGTAGTAATTACCAAATATAAGAACACAGTCTTTAAGTACAAACGCTATGGCGCTGACATTCTTCTAAATATAAAGGGTCACACACTCTGTTAATTGATGTCGAGAATTGAGTGTGAAACTGCTCTATCTCTCAAACCTTATCATTAGAGATACAATTGTTTCATGCTGAATACGTAGTAAACATCGTTGCTAAACGAACTCACAGTATCCCTATTCATACCCTATACTTCCCCAAAAAAGAAAATTGATGAAATAACATATTAATGTTTATGTGAAATCTGTTTGTAGATTGCATATTTTCTACTGCGAAAAGTTTCAGGCCTACTGGCTGGAAATATTATATTCAAATTGATGGGTCGTATACAAAGGTCAGGCGTAGGTGAAAAGCTGGCGTACACAGCTACGCCCAAAAAATAGCGAACCTAGAATCTGTGATTTGTAGTGCATAACCATAATCTCATTGACCAATCTTGATGAAACTCACAAACAAAGATATAAAGGGTTAAAGTTTTGTGTTCCAAAACCTCTATGTAATTACCGGCAATTGCTGGATGATATATACATGTAATATCGTACTGAAAGGAAATTTATTGTCAAACACAACTGATAAGAAAATAAATGAATGAATTAATGCATCATGATTGCAGAATTTCAGCGTCAATGTGACGCATTGTTTATCACAGTAACTGCAAATTGATGAATCAAGTACACACTGGCTGTAACTAAATGAGTTATTAAGTTCTCACCTTGATAAGGTAACAGATACACTGCAGGATAAGGGTTGACAAATTAACATCAAAATATTCTCCCATTTATTATTTTGTTTAGTTAATGGCGCTGGCTAAAGAAAATAACAGCAAATAATACATGAATAACAGGTCTTTCAAAAGACAGTGCACTCTCTATAATGATCCTGAACTCATTTTAATATGAGCTATGTTGCGGGAAAACTCAGGGCTTAATTCATGTGCTTAAAGTGTCAATCAAGATTTCCCTGGGAAACTGCACAGGCTAATCAGTTACGACACTTTTCACCTTTTTGGAATTTTTTGTTTACAAGAAATCACTTATAGCCAAAATTGATTCACTGATTAGCCTGAGCGACTTAACCCTTTGCATGCTGGGAAATTTGTTGTCTGCTAAAATGTCATCTGCTGAATTTCTAAAATTAGCATTTTCTTCGAAATTTTTTCAAAGAATACTATCAGAATAGCAAACAGTTTGGATCCTGATGAGACGCCACGTTCTGTGGCGTCTCATCTGGATCCAAACTGTTTGCAAAGGCCTTTAAAATTCGGTTCCCGCACTGAAAGAGTTAACTGGCTTGTCTGACATGACACTTATTTCCAAATGAATTGAGCCCAGTTTTCCCAGACCAATGCTCTGTTTATGCAGCTTGCTCTGAGACAGCACAGCAAAATAAAGTGAACAATTGGTATTTGTAAAGACAGTACCTATTCTAATGTTCTACTCAGTTTTACTATCATTAAAGACTAGTCTAATACCGAGTTTCAGAATTGAAAAACTTGTAACTTAAAAAGACAGTGCTTTTGAAAATGTTGTAAACTTATTAATATATTGTCCCATTGAACACTGTTGCATGTTTCAAAGAGGCTTATCAAATTTATGTTTTTACTATGCAATTGGCAGATGATAACAAATTGCATCAATAGTAAAGTCAATTGATAATAAATTTAGATATGTATTACTAAACTGCACACAAAATACCCGGTAGATATTTTATTATGCCCCCGGTAGGGTGGCATATAGCAGTTGATATGTCGGTCAGTCTGTCTGTCCAAAAACATTTGGCATGCATGTGTTTCTCATGGAGCTGCACATTTTGAGTGGTGAAAGGTCAAGGTCATCCTTCAAGGTCAAAGGTAAAAAAAAATCAAAGCGGCACAGTAGGGGGCATTGTGTTTCTGACAAACACATCTCTTGTTATACCTAACTCCGAACTGAATTTCGGTTGGTTTGGACCACAATCAAGTTGAGCGTTGCTTAAAATAGTAAAATTGTTTCTTCTCAGAAACTAGAAGCTGTGTTGAGAAGCATTGTTATATATATATATATATATTGTACATAAAAGTACCTGGCATTTAAATACGTTAAGGGAATGTACATGTATACTTGTATGGGGTATAGCCCAGTCACAGGTCAGGATTAAGTTCATGATTCCTTGCTTTGGGTCACATAAAATACAGTACCCTGTGTACTGGTATATTTTAATACATTCAAGCTGTATATTGTATCGCAGTTTGGTTATGCTGTTTTGCAATATTTATTTAAACTTTCTCCAAAACAGCCAAGAATTTCATTTAACCAAGCACTTTTGGTTTCAAGGCAAAGTAATTCTGTTGACTCAAACTTAATGCCTTGTCATTTACATGCATGTGAAAGATGACAATGAAATTATCCAAACTAAATTTGAAATAAATTCATGATGCAATAAATGATTGTATTTTCTACCTGCATATTTAATGTGCACATTAATTAATGGATTAATTGCGTCACAATAGATAACATTGGTAAAGGTAAAAAATCTTTACGGTGCACTAATTGAAATATGTTTGAACTTTACTCAATTACACACTTGAGTTCATTTAGATTTGACTGACAAGGTCTTTTGGAACGTCAAGAATAAATCTTACGATTGGAACAATATAACATTTTAATATGACTCAGTCTAATGGTCAGATCTGACAATGATTTGGAACTAATTTTAGAAATGTCTGCATTACCGTAATTACTCTATGTTTTCGGACATGTAAAAATAATTATTTCTTTTCGTGTCCGAAAACTTAGATACGAAAAATATTCACAGAATACAGGTGTCCGAAAACTTAGAGTCGAAAATTGAAGTGTCCGAAAATAGCGTCAATTGTATCAACGACTACCGGTAATAGCACGCGCTTGTAAAATACCATGCCGCAAAGTATAAATTACAGTTATATATGTTTGCACTGCATTTTAAATTATTTTAAATGCTTCATTTATGTGACAGAAAGTTACTACAAGGTTGTACTTTGACCAACGAGTTCAAAGATGAGCATGCGATGTACCAATGCACGCTAGTATGAACCTGTAATTAACGCAATACAAAAGCAAAATATGAATTCTTTGTTCATTTCCGATATTTGTTGTCTAACACCTTCCATTGTTCGTAAAACTTGCAATAGGGTGCATCACACTTCGAAGCGTTTAGTATTTGTCACAGTAATTTTACTGAGATGGGGTAGTATCATTGCGGTAGATAATGGAACTGTTAATTGGCACTACCCCTGGTAATTGTCAAAACGCTTATGCTATCGGGCGAAACCATTGTTTAATACCGGTTTACAAGGTTATTTACCCAATAACGCATATGTTATGGTCCGTTGCCCTCAGGCATGCACCTGCCATGTTTTATGATGTTAATCTGGTTGTAAAACCCCATGATCGAAGTGTCATTAGATATCGAAAACAGGACCGAAATTTGGTACAATTACGCTGTAAAATATGCTGTCCGAAAACTTAGAGACATTAATTACGGACGAAAACTCGTGTGTCCGAAAATTAAGAGTCACGAAAAATAATTATTTTGGCTTAAAAAGGGGGTGTCCGAAAACTTAGAGTGTCCGAAAACATAGAGTAATTACGGTATCTTCATATTTTTGGTATTAAATGTTGAATTGTTTGCAAAATAAGTCAAGCTTACAACTACCAGACAATTTAGAAATATGGATGTGTAATACTTGTTTATGAACAAATAGAATTTTGTAATCAACTTGCTTTTGACATGTGAATAATTCAATTATTAAATATTTCTGCACCCCTGTCTTTTATTTACGGGTTTCATAAGTCTCAAAAGAAAACATACTTGTATTCAACAATAATTTATTCTGTAGATACAAAATAAACAATTATCATAGGTGTTCAACAATTACATGACATGCGCTTACAACAGGTGTGATTAAAAATCATTTTTCATTTGTTATTTGTTGGTGCACCCCACCTGCGCTTTTTGATCAGATTGTCAACAGTGTTTGACCAAGCGCCTTTAATGTGACAGGCATGTATCGGAGCTAATGGGGCGTGTCAAAATGGTTGTCATAAATGACACCCAGGAAACATCAATTAGTGTAATAGTGATGGGATAACCTGTCTCTGTGTTTATGCTGGTATCATAAACATAAGCTGTAAATGTGTAATCATTGTATTATGGCCATGTGTAACCGTATATCTGGTGTCGCACATAATTTGACATTTCTCATTTCTCAATGCAAATGGTCTTTCAAAATTAAGTTTTATGATATGCAGTTTTTGCGCTAAATGAAACAGTTACTCCATAAGTTCACATGAATAGATTACAACATACCGTTATATTTGTTGATTTGACAGTTGCTGCTGTGCCTTTATTGCTGACTAACATGTCTTTAATCTTGTGTTAATTACACTCTAAATTATGACAACACATAATTATTGATTTGATAGTTTAAAGTATCTGTTAAGCGATAAACAGCAATTGTTTTTATTAGCCGGATTTTTTTCGAAAAAATCTCGGCTTATAGATTGATGTTGTCGGGCGGGCGGGCGGGGCGGGGGTGGCGGGGTGGCGGGGGGGTGGCGGGGTGGCGGGGTGGCGGGGGGTGGCGGCGTGCTCGAAAATGTTAAAGTTCTTATTTCATGGTATAACTTTGGTATGCTTGGACCTAGAGTCTTCAAACTTGACATGAAGGTTGGCCAGGATTAACAGATGACCACTGGTCATTTCAAGGTCATTCATTTGAAGGTCAAGGTCACTGTGACCTTCAATATAAAAAATGTTAAAGTTGTTATAACTTTGGTATGCTTGGACCTAGAGTCTTGAAACTTGACAAGAAGGTTGGCCATAACTAGTTAGTAACCACTGGTCATTTCAAGGTCATTCATTTGAAGGTCAAGGTCACTGTGACCTTGAATGTAAAAATGTTAAAGTTCTTATTTCATGGTATAACTTTGGTATGCTTGGACCTAGAGTCTTCAAACTTGACATGAAGGTTGGCCAGGATTAACAGATGACCACTGGTCATTTCAAGGTCATTCATTTGAAGGTGAAGGTCACTGTGACCTTCAATATAAAAATGTTAAAGTTGTTATAACTTTGGTATGCTTGGACCTAGAGTCTTGAAACTTGACATGAAGGTTGGCCAGAACTAGTAAGTAACCACTGGACATTTCAAGGTCATTCATTTGAAGGTCAAGGTCACTGTGACCTTGAATGTAAAAATGTTAAAGTTGTTATAACTTTGGTATGCTTGGACCTAGAGTCTTGAAACTTGACATGAAGGTTGGCCAGAACTAGTAAGTAACCACTGGACATTTCAAGGTCATTCATTTGAAGGTCAAGGTCACTGTGACCTTGAATGTAAAAATGTTAAAGTTCTTATTTCATGTTATAACTTTGGTATGCTTGTACCTAGAGTCTTCAAACTTGAAATAAAGATTGGCCAGTACTAGAAGATGACCACTGGTCATTTCAATGTCATTCATTTGAAGGTCAAGGTCACTGTGACCTTAAATGTTAAAATGTTAAAATTGTTATAACTTTGGTATGCTTGGACATAGAGTCTTCAAACTTGACATGAAGGTTTGCAAGCACACTTAGATGACCACTGGTCATTTCAAGGTCATTCATTCTAAGGTCAAGGTCACTGCTAGAACTGGTGTGATAGAAACCTTTTGGAGTGATCATAAAGCTGTCTGGATTTCTGTGTAGGTATGTGAAAGCAAAACAATAAATAGTATTATTTCATCTAAGTTTATTTTCTTACATTTGATAATGAAATTGATGGAAACTTCAAACAATATGTTACTAATTTGCTAATAAAAAAATTGAGATCAAACTTTCCTAATTGTCAATTCAAGTTCATATTTGTGACCTTAAATGTTATTGTTGTTCATGTATATGCATGCATTCAAAACATAACACAAGGTTTGCTCATGCCTTGAAAAGTACTTACATTTCATTTTGACCTTTGAACAATATTTCAGTAATTTAAGTATTGCATTGACAAAAAAACGAAAGGTACTTTCCTGTCATTTAAATCAAAAATCCGGCTTCAATGCGGTCATCTCCGACCGCGGAACTCTTGTTTGTACTTTATTGCACTTTTTAATAATCACAAATTTAACATTCACCAACTCATACCCCAACTCCCTGTGACCCCCCCCCCCCCCCCCCTTAAACCTCCCTCTAAATTTGGACACATTTATTGGACCCGGGAAAGGGTGAACATTTCTGTTGGAAGCAATTATTCCAAGAGGAATTATGAATGATTTTATCAGCATTATAATAGGGTGTTTCATAGAGTACAGTATTGTCTTCTACAGTGCTTGAAATATATACACACCACTTATTTACAGGAAAGATTTCAAAAGCTTAATAAAAATTCACAATACGGATTTTAAAGACAAGCTGTTTTGCATGTTTTTATTTATAGCAGACATCTTTAAAAGCAAAAAAGGAAATTTAAAGTGAAGGAAACATATCATAAAATTATGTCAATGACTTAATTGGTTACAAGCTTTCCGTGTTTGCACATTACAAGGATGTTAAATGTTGCCAAGGTGATAAGAGCTATTTTGAGGATTTGAAGCTAATATTGCTTTTTAGTCAATGATTTATTTGCTTTCCAGACAAGGTTGAGACAGTGTTTGAGTTTTTGTCAATGAATTTGAATGAAACACTAATCCAACATTTCCTGTCGGCAAAGAAGGGTTGACACAAAAGTAGCCGGGCTATGTACTTTCATAATGGTCTTAGTCTGTGCAAAAGAAAGAACAACTAGTAATTTACAAAAGCAATCTAATGTTCATTATTGGCTCTAATAGGCAAAATACCATACTGGAAAAGATACTATACAAAAAACTTTTATCTAAGTATTTCCTTATTGCCATATATTTTCAACTGCGTAATCTTTAACCTATTTATTGAAATCATTGACTATATCCCTGTACATGCCAATTTACCAATTAATAACGAGATGTTATGATCCCTTGACTTGTCACAATTGTCTGCCAGGTTTTATGGTACTCAGGGCCTTAAGTCATCTGGTTGTAAAATCATGTGTAATATGTCACCAGATTTACGCACACTCATAGATTTCAGATGAAATTCAACTGTTTTGAAATTGTAGAGTAATTTATTAAAGAGCAATGTCTGAGGGTCCACTAAATAAGTGCTGCAAAAAATCATTTTGCAAAAAACACTTTATTTAAAAAATGAGCGTGTAAACAGAACAAATAATGTATCCCAAACACTTTAAAGTAATTGACTCAACTTAAATGTAAAGCAGTGTCTTTCCAATTTCGCCCAGAACATACATTTTGTTGAATGAATGATAGAGAATTGTATTTATTGAAGTAATATTCACAATATTGAGCACCATTAATGAGGTATCAATTATATTATACTTACTTGTTTATTAAGTGTAGGCAAGTAGCACACATGTTTGATGGTCTCTACCCTTTGAATATTAACCCTTTGAGTGCTGGAACCGAATTTAAAAGGCCTTTGCAAACAGTTTGGATCCAGATGAGACGCCACATAACGTGGCGTCTCATCAGGATCCAAACTGTTTGCTATTCTGATAGTATTCTTTGAAAAAAATCGAAGAAAATGCTAATTTTAGAAATTCTGCAGACGACATTTTAGCAGACGACAAATTTCCCAGCATGCAAAGGGTTAATATACTTCTTTTCTAATGTACAAGTTCTGAGTAAACATACAATAACTCAGCTTTCAATAAATGACCTAATTATGTTATTTTAACTTAAAATTTGAAGAAGGCCAGCATGTGGGAACCGTGGAGAGGGGGGGGGGGAATAATACATTTTGCAGGTACTGAAAAACTTGAGAAAAATAACAAATAAAATTGGACAATGCATCACATTATCCCTACTGGATCAAAACAAAGAATCTTAATCAAGTTTTTTCCTTGCACTGTTTTTATAGTTTAAATTAATCTGCTAATGTTATGGTAAATTGAAAAAAATGAAACAAAAATGGTTTCAGATTTGCACATGTTTGTTGTAGTCATGTTTTTTGCAAGGAAAAAGTAATACTGAATATTAACTATGCTCTTAAATATCCAGATATGTGCATTTGATCATGATTTAAAAAGCTAAAAATTATAAAGCTCTACAAACGCAAAACGATTGAATAATTTGGAAAGTTCTGTTTTTATCATTATACGAGCCAGGCTCATATATTATTACATTTATAGAGAGAGCTATCCCTTATTCCCACTCAGAAGCAAAAGTGAAAATGGCTATATGCAAACACCTGAGAGCATTCTGCAGTAACCTGCAGGCTGTGCAGGTTTTATGCTGTTTGCTGTTCATCAGTACATTAAGGTGTTAAATGAAGCCTTTTAAACTTGTATGCCTTCAATTTACTAAGATTTTTAAAAAGAAATAAACCCTTTACCCATTAGAAACAAAGTGAAAATGGCTATGTGCAAACAGCATATATCAGAACAGCCTGCGAGTAACTCGCAGTCTGTTCAGGTTTTTATGCTGTTTGCTGCTCATCAGTATCTAAGGAATGGAAATGAATCCTTTAAAACTTGAATCTAGCAAAAAAAGGTCTTAAATGAAATTTTATTCTCTAAGGGGCTACAAATGCGTCAAAATATCAAAATACGTATCTAAGTGGTTTCAACACCCAAAGGGGTATCTGAGTGATAAAGGGACATACATTATAGTATGCAGACAGAAATATTGTCCTGGGATTTATTTAACTATCTCACAAATCCACCAATTTAAGCTTTACTGTTCCTAAAGATTACACCACCAAATCTTGTGAATATGTAAACAAAGATTTAGGGTTTTATTTACAGCTTCATGTTTATCTTTGAGAAGATGACCAATGTTTACTCCTTGTAAACGAAAACATGTGAAAATCTTATCAGCATTGTTTACACTGGGGTTACTAAGTCAAATACTTCAAATGGATTTATATTGCATTACGTTTAATGTAAATTTAATGCGCAGTTAATTCCCCTGTTTGTATAGGATAGAAGTTTGATCAAATGGAATGGTGAAGACAGAAATAAACACGGTTCTAACAGTTATTGATTATTTGACGATTGTTTATCAGCTATTGATTGGTAGAGCTTGTAATACAGATATAATTAAATCGCTCTTTTAAATATCAAGCTTTATCTTTGGGGTTTAAGAAATATTGAAGAATATGTGTGATCCTTACCAATAGTTTTATTATTTTGCTTCTATATTTCAAGTTGTTGAGGTTCTTATATGATACATAGAAATGATAAAAATGCTGTTTAAGCGTCTGTCTGTGGACATGCTTGTCCTGTGAAGTTCTTTTACTAATTTTCAATATACAGCATTCAAAATTCATGATTTGTCAGGATAAGAGGTTTGGCATTATCAATTTTTAACAACTTTTGTTAAAAATGGCTTAATTTATAGCCCTTTTACACATAAGAATTTCTATTAAGAGAATATAACAAAGTTGTTGAACAATAACCTCTTTTTTAAACTATGAAATAAAAATGGTGAAAATGTAATTGTGTAATTTTTATTCAAAGATTATGATAATACAACATGTAGCATCTGGGGGGGGGGGGGGGGGGGGGCTTTTTTCATTGATTCGGGGCTTTCCAATTTTGGGACAAAATCATCGACAAAACTGAGAGAGGAAACATTTCCCAAAGTAAGCTTTACATTTCAGGAAAATTGCATCATTTTAAAGAAATTCACTCTGGGGATGGGGCCTTTTTAAGGCCCTTAATGCTAAAGAAGGAATAAAGCTTAGCCACTACTGAGAAGACATACTTTTGTTAGCAAGAGGCAGACTCTTGTGAGATTGGAGAACATTAAAAAAGCCCATTAACACTCAAAATAAACTAATATTTTGTATAATATTTCGAAAAATAAAGTTAACACATAACAAATCAATGTTCCTTATAGCAATAGCCAAAATTTAAATGTTAGATGTGGTCTGGTAACACAATAAAAATGCTTGTTTTAATTTTGTGTGTCACAATATATATTCCATGTTAATTTCTGGCTACAATATCCGAGTATTTAGGAGCGAACGGCATATTGGCTTCTGGCAGCTTCTTTAGCACGATGACCTAGTTCTCATGAACAGGATCTTCCAACTCTACCTGAAGCCAGTCTCAGGTTAACTTTACAGTCCAACCCCTACTTCCGTTCACCCCTCATTGCCGGTGGCCCCATGTAGGTGGCCGGTCTGTGCCGCGACCGTCGATAAACACTATATAATGCACCCCTATTAAGCGGTAACCCCGTTTCTCCGGCCAGCGGCCAGCAATTTTGCATCCCAAATGTTAAATTTCCCCCATATGAGTGGTCTTGCGCGAGTAAGTCAGTCATGTACATTGCCAAAATTACACCGACGCAACAGTGATACAATTGATACTTACTTTCAGTCTGCGGTTTAGGCACTGCAGTACTGAAGCGTAATGTGTTATAAACATTTTGACAGCCAGTTTGCAAATTGCAATTAATTAGCGGCGGATTATGGGGTTATCGGGTTAAAAGCAATATGCGACCGTTTGATTTTTTTGTTTCCGCATGTGCGAATATCACCTATTATTACTGGAAAAGAGATTCTTAATTTATAATTTATTATTAGTAGTTGTTGAATCATACTATTTCAAGCACACATTATGACAATTTTAAGCAAATTAAAAGTTAAAAAGAACAACGAAACATTTAGCCGAAATCAACTGATCTACATGTTCTCTGTGCTACAAAGTTTTTTATCCAAAAATCAATACACGCACGCTTTTCCCGCGACAATTTGAACAATGGTGCATAATTTTCGCGCGCTTTTGTCAGGACAAAGGAAATACATGAGGACTTTTTTATGCTAGAATTTGTAAACGTCTCGTTAACATAATACAATTGGGAGTGTGTTTCGGATAACAGTATTCTCATTTAGGAATTTAACAAAGCATTTATATTTGTTTTATATTTACAATGATTCCAATCTACTAATTTTGATAAAACCCTTACGCGGCGAAAAAATGTTTTTATAATTTATGCATGAAAAGCACGATTGCCAGTAGGATTACACCCGGTTGCTATTATCAGTCTCTTAAGTAACTGGCCAGGATTTTATCGTGGAGGAGATCACTGTCGGGACCAATTCGTGCGGTAGGTATAACAAAGCCATAACACTGCAATAAACCAATTAAATTATTGATTGATAGTGACACGGGAGTTATTCACGCATAACTGATTCACAACTGTTCCCATCTTAAGTGCATTGGGGCCATACAACGCGCATTGTGTAAACAATGAATCATGAGAATGATTCTTTTTCATTGACTTGATTCTGATGGTGATATTGATGATAATTAGAAAGATGAATATTATTTTTTTGAATGAAAATTTTATTTTATTTTATAGCTGATTTTAGAAAGGAAGAAATAAAATTATTTTAAGTCTATACATTGTTTAGTATATGTACACATATTTACCATTTTGTTATACAAAAATTGAACAGTTGGCCATGCACTCATCAACTCCAGACACCCTATGACCCAACCCTCTCTTAATAGGCCACCCCGCTTAAGCAGCCAATTTGGCCGTTTCCCTTGACTAGCTGCTTAAGAGAGGTTGGACTGTTTTTTATTAAATAGTTTGCTTAATATTTGTTGATTTTTAGTATTTATGTTACTTAAAGAATTTTGCTTTGATTTGCAGATGTTTTGGGTGATGAAGTAGAGAGACAAATGAAGGATGGGATTCCATCTGTGCCGATGTTTGAACCCTACTTCTGCATCCTTCGTCAGGACCTGAAAACCTTCACATGTCATCGCTCTGAAAAGGTCTGATTGTTTGATTCCTTGGGTTTGGGTTTTTTGGTCATTTTTAACAGTATTTTAGTCATACAACAGCGGTGAACTAACCTTCTAACACTTTTGTTGTGTAAGCTGGATTACCAGTACATCGCCATATGACTGCCGTAATATAATACAGTTGCAGTGTAGAAGTATCATGGCAGTCAGGTAAACTGCTCGCCCATTCTCTGTACCTTGGTGTTAGCTGACTCTGTACGTTTGTGTTAGCAGAATACTATTTTTATGCCCCTGGATCGCATGATCGGGGGTATATTGTTTTTGGCCTGTCTGTCATTGTATGTGTTGACTGTGTGTCCGTCCCAAAACTTTAACCTTGGTTATAACTTTTGCAATATTGAGGATAGCAACTTGATATTTGGCATGCATGTGAATCTCATGGAGCTGCACATTTTGAGTGGTGAAAGGTCAAGGTCATCCTTCAAGGTCAAAGTTCAAATATATGGCTTCAAAGCACAGTAGGGGGCATTGTGTTTCACAAACACAGCTCTTGTTTCCCTCTGCAAATTAAATGCCAGTAGAGGAAGAATGGACCTAGAAATATTTCATGTAATATCCCCATACAAATTATGTGGCAGGCCGCGTATTGAACTAGCACCTTTTAACTAAGCTAGTTGGCTGAGTTTAATTTTTTTTAAACATTGGTCTTTTAAATATTGAATAATAATTGAGCAATGATCATCCAAAATGTTTTGCTAGTAATATGTTCTTAAATTAAACTTTTATCAGCAAGGACATTAGTACATTCATTAAACCTTGGTACTTTCATCAAACAGTGTCTTTCTTATTGACATTTGATCTGGTCAATTATACATGTACAGAGCTCCAGATAAGGGTCGTATTTTCGTAATTACGAATTATTTTCAAGTCCGTTACATATTTATTTTAAAATCTTGTCGTACCATTAAGAATTACAAAATCAAGTTACGAATATTATTTTTACATCGGTTCGTTTCGAATTTTATTGAGTTCTTTTCGCGTATTAAAGATCTTTTCAGTGCTTATATAGAATGGTTATCGGGTTTGTTAAACAAAGCGCTTTTTTTTTCCAATGAAAGCGGTGTGTACAGTCTATCTGTCAAAAAACAATGGCGGCACCCAGAGAGCGTCCTAAAAAACTGCAAAACGTGCAAAAACACGCTTTTAACATATTGTATGCAAAGTGAGCCGAAGTTGAATGTTAAGAAAGACATTATAGAAAAGATCTTATACGATGTTGTATGTTCAGTTGCCGACACAGTCGGAAAAACTAAAAAAAACGCAACACGACGGTTCCAAACATAAACAAAAAAACATTGAACAAGTGGAAGGGACAATTCCCGTGGCTAATCGTTGAAAAGATTGAAGGGGAGACCCGTTTTAATTGTGAAATATGTAAAAATTCATCGAAGGCATGCAATGTAAGCACAGTTTGGGCATATGAAGGTATTTGAAAAATAAAATTGTATAATACTGAATAGACACTGTTGAACTAGTATAAATAAAGTTGCTAGTATGTTTATTTTGATTTTTTGCATGAAAATAACCATTATTATTTATTTTTAGGTCATTTAGAAAAGTTAAGAATTATTTCCAAATTTTAGTAGTAACGTTAAGAATAAAATTTCAGAGTAAAGAATTCTTTTTGAAAATCTGGTAGTAATTTAAGAATTTCACAAAACCTTATCTGGAGCTCTGCATGTATCTAGCCTAACATAGCAACAATAGTTAGTTTGTCAAAAGCAAAGTGTACTAACGAAATAATCCAATGTGACCATAGAACTTTCTTGGCTATCTGGGGAAAAAATGCTAGTAAAAAGCTTAATCATTGCATTTTTGTTCTGAGTATGTCTATCAAAATCTGTAGCTAATTGCAGAACAGTTTTTGTGTTCCTTGTTTTAATGTGAATGTTTTAACACATATCCCAAAAATAACAAACTCTGCATTATTCCATTGTTGCTAACATGAACACGCTGACGTATCGACCTTTTATGAAAATAACAACAAAATAGATTTTGCATGTCAATGGTGGGAAAATTATGCAGCCTATCAATAGTGAGGTATTCACAAATCTATAAACCTTTCCCTCTCAAAAGCAAAGTGAAAATGGCTATGTGCATACAGCATTAAACCAGAATAACCTGTGAGTAACTTGCAGTCTGTTCAGGTTTTATGCTGTTTGCTGCTCATCACAAGCTAAGGGTTGGAAATTAAGCCTTTAAAACTTGAATTTACAAACAAAGGTATTTAATTTAATCATTTTATATAAAGGGAAACAACTGTTTCAGAACTATTAATATTTTTTTCAAATGACTGCATGCAGTTATCTTTCTTAGTTGGGTCATTGTTTTCTGTTTAAGTGGATGATGCTTAATAAATACAGTGATACAATTAAAACATCATTTTTGTAAAATTTTAGCATACATGTTGTTTTCATAATAACATAAATGAAGACAAAATAACAATCTGTTGTTAAACCCTCAATATATACACTTTCTGATTTCATTATGAAAAATATAAATGAAACACACTCTGGGAAAACTGAGCTTAATGTATGTAAAGTATATCATCCTGTCACATGCCTTTAAATCAGCCCGATAACCAGGTAACCTAATATCCCAAAAGATATTAGGCTAGATGACCATGTGACCTCAAATATCCGTCAGTTGCTGTCGGCGCATGCGCACGCCTGTACTATTTTCTATTTAAAAAATATACTTGTTTTCATTTAAAAAAATTAAAACATACGTGTAAAGTACTGTTTGTTTAAAAATTTATTATTTTAACAGCATAATTTCGTCTTTGTGTCTTGAATTAATAACGATTGACTCGATTTCTGTGTTGTTTAACAAGACGGAAGCTAGCCTTAGCGTTTTGCATGACGTGACATCACAATGTTTTTGCTACGGCGTTTAAATATTTAAACACAAAATACTGGAAAACTATATATTTTAGAAACATTTCAACAAATATTGTAAATGTGACAGGTAAATAGAATAATAGGTTGGTGACGTGGATGGAGAATGGTTATCTGGCTCGTCGGAGGATCTTATCGGGTTCACATTCGGCTCACCCGATAACTTCCTCCGACTTGCCAGATAACCATTCTCCATCCACATCACCAACCTATTATTCTCTATATCACAGATTAGCCTGTTCAGTCTGCGCCACAGGAGGGAAGCCCATATTTTTTTTTGGCTTTTTTTATATATGCTATAATACAGACTATTATGGACTATAAAAGTATATATAAAAAAATAATAAGTAAATATGGGCTTCCCTCCTGTGGTCTGTGCAGCATAATCTGGGATGAGATGCGCATGCACTGAGCACAGTTTCCCAAGAGCGCTGTACACATAAAATAATGATCTTTTACTCATAATAGATTTTGCCATTATCGACTCATGTGAAACACTGTAATTTTCTCCTGTTCTCTAGAATTTCGAAGATTTGCCAGGCCTTGTTCGCCTTCCTGTCATTCGATTGGACGAGGGTAAACGCGAGTTTGACCGCCGCTGGGGATATGAGGCACTGGAGAGTATAAAAGAAAACACCCTGCAGCACTTCAATATGGGTAAGAAATGTTTGTATTATGAAGACTATGCACTTAAATGTGATCGATTTTATTAAGGCTTGATTGGCGGAGACTAATTAATATTTATTGCAAATTTTTTTAGTGTGTGATATGGTTGTATCCAGTACTTATTGTTTAGCTTGTGGTATTGACCATTGCTAAATCATGGGAGACCATGTTAGTATCATGTGATGGTTGATGAGCAATGGAGTGAACATAATAATTATACCACACAAACGAAGTTTAGGGGGGTATATGAGAGTGAACTTGTTGAACTTTTTTCATCCGATCTTCACCAAACTTGGTCAGATGTTGTATCTAGATGATGTCTAGGTCATGTTTGAATATGGGTCATGCCGGGTCAAAAACTAGGTCACGGCCGGTCACTTTAAACATTCAGAATGTTGTCCGCTCTCTAATTCAAGTAGTTATCATTCAATCTTCACCAAACTTGGTCAAAAGTTTTATCAAGATGATCTCTAGGCCATGTTCAAACATGGACCATGCTGGGCCAAAAACTAGGTCACTAGGTCACTTAGTGCGTTTTAAACATTCAGCATGGTGTTCCCTATTAATATTTCAAGTACTTTTCATCCGCTCTTCATGTGGGGGTATTCGTCATGTCTGTGACAAAGCTCTAGTTTTATTTCGTTTTATTGTTTTATTTTAGTTCTTTCAAAGACTCACAATTAATAAGGGATCAAAATTATAATAGCAATTGATTGCTAGATAAGACCTGCATCATGCAAACATGCAATATGCAAAAATGGGTCTTATGCCATATGTGCAGTAAAAATGGTCAGGGGATTCCCTGTCTGCTAATGAGACAAGAAAGCCTTGCCTGTCTTAATAGCAGAGAGTGTTGCAATTGCGTAGGCTGGTCTGGCGATACATTGGCTGCATATTGCATAAGACCCATTTTTACATGGCACAGCTCAATAACATTATAATTATAACAAAGTATAAATAAGAAATATTCAAACTTTTCTGCCTTTACAAAACAATTATAAGTATATTATAATGAGAGATGAGATTGAACTGTCCCCACTGACCTGAAAAGGATATTCTCGTGTGAAATTAAGTTGAGATGGAAAAATACTGCAGTTATGACGACAAATGTTAATGTGCTCAATAATTAATATATTAAAATATTTCTTAAATTATTATCTAAAAATACTATAAAAAAATATGTTGTTAAATTATGTACCCAAAATGTACAGATATGGAAATTTATTCTCATATACAAGGTATATTAAATATTAAGTACCGTTATTACTATGTAATAAATTCGCGGTATGTCTGCGGTCGTAAAAATTTCCATTTCAATCTTAAATCAGTTTGTAAACTTCGGTAAATGTGGCTTTTATCCTTGTCTATGATATGTGATAAAAAAAGTTATTATTCTTAAAATCTTGTTGCAGAATAAGAAAGTTATTTACTGGTAACAAATAATATCTTTTTACTTCTCAAACATTGATTTTGGAAATACAATCAAACAAACAGGACTAGTTTATCCAAACAGCTGTCACCTGATGAAATAAAAGACCCCTAAAATAAATTCAAACCATTTAGAAAGAATGTATTTCTATTGTTGTTTTCATTTGAAAACACAGGCAGAAAAGAACTGCTCATAGCTCTTCAATGGTGTACAGTTTCCTAAAAGTAAATTTTATATTTAAGAGTCTACTGATTTTCAACAGTTTTATTGTCTTTTGAACTTTCATTGTTATGAATTGGTTTTTAGTTCGGTTCATTGAAATTACAAAGCACGATTTGTTTATACTTGTTTTTCTTTATTGACTTGAAAAAATCATTGTTTATGAAAACGATGAACACAGTTTAAGTTTTGGGATAATGTTCAGCGGACTTTTTTATGAAATGAGTTGCTGTGTTAAAGAGTTATAACATTATGGGATTATATTTATTTTCATGAATTTTATAACATATGAAAATGGTAACAAGTGTAACCTGAGTTTGGTTCATTCAGTTCAATTTAATGTGATTCATTTTTGTAAATAAAACTTAAAATTGTTATAGTATAAATTTGTAGAATATAAATACACTATTTACTTCTACATAAAATCCTATATATGTGTGATCCATTAAAATGCAGTACTTACATGCTTCAAAGAAAATGGGGTTTAAGTCATCATATGTGTAAAGTGTTTCCCAGATTAGCTGGCAAAAACAGTGCAGTTTGCACAGGCTAATCAGGGATGACACTTTCCACCTATACTTGATTTCGCTAAGAAGAGACTTTTTTCAAACAAAGACTATCATAAAAACAGAGAGTGTCTTCCATGAGAAGCCTGTGCTGCGCAGGCTAATCTGGCACAAAAAGCCTGTGCGCAGGCTAATCTGGGACAGCACAATTGGCACATGCTTTAAACCCCATTTTCACAGAGCAAGGCTCCTTGAAATAAATTTCTTCTCAAGTTACAATTTGCTGCACTATATGTATACCCATAAGCATTTATTGAGATGTAAGCCGCGAATTAATATGAGGCTTTATGTGACTCAGTGAAATTTATATGCATGAACAATTAATTTTAACAGCTATTCGGAGAGAGTTGATAACTGAGATAGATGCAACATTTTATTGTATATGAGATGACAGAAATGTTGGCTCATAAATCAGCAAAAGTTCTAATGTAGTAAAATTAGATGTGATGTTATATGGTAAAGTTTAAAGTGTGTGCAACCAAATTTATGCATATTGAATATGAATTTAAAAGTGTGACTTAAATTCGACAAGAAATGCATCGTCGCTGGTTTAGTCGGGATCTTGACGATCGTTTAGTGGGAATACTAGGTCCAGGTAAGTTATAGTTGGTTAAAAAATGTATTACGCAAAAAAATGTGACTACTTCAGACCTCAAATTTAACGGATTGTTAATGGCAAATTTTTGCAAGTGACTGATTTTCTAACTAATAAATACTCACTTTCATTTGCAATTTCATTTAGAAATATAAAATAAGAAAATCCATGTTTCAACTCAACAACTAGTTTGGGTGGAGGTTTTTTGCTGTAATTTTGTGTGAACATTCTAACGACATACTTGAATGGTAATTAAATTTAGCAAAATTAATTTGTAAATTGTTTAAAATAATTTTATGGCATTGTCACATTTCTTGTTGTAATTTATAAATGTTAAGCTTTAATTGTTTACCTGTACTTTTAAACTTCTATCGATGTTTAACTTCAAATGTCTTTCTCAGGTAATGATATAAGTTGACCGATACAAAATCTACATTACACTATCTAAATGGAAGAATAGTCCTTAAGCAGGCTGTTTTAGGACAGCTTTTATCAAGAAGATTCCACTTATAACTGCTTAAAATACACTTACATAACATTAATTGTAATATATTTTATGTTCATCAGCAAGTGTTATTATGTTAGCCCTTCATTTGACATGAATGACCGTTTACTTGCCTCATTCTCAAGATAAAGCTGACTGGAATTTATGATAATTTTGAAAATAACAGGTTACAATGTATAACTGGGATTTTAAGTATGTTTTTGCTAGCAGCAAAAAACTCTTACTACCAAATCTTAGTTTTGACTTTAATTGAGCTATTGTACTTAGTTTTGACTTTAATTGAGCTATTGTACAAGTGATTATTTTGAGCCCTGCATCAAAGAACTTCTTCATTTTCGCTTGAACATTGATTTCATCGTGAGTTTATAATGTACCATCTGCGAAAATGCAAGTGCGAACCATTATGAACATTTGAGCCTTCTTCTTGGGATACTGGGCTTAACCCTTTGAGCGCTGGAACCGGAATTTAAAGGCCTTTGCAAACAGTTTGGATCCAGATGAGACGCCACAAAACGTGGCGTCTCATCAGGATCCAAACTGTTTGCTATTCTGATAGTATTCTTTGAAAAAAAATCAAAGAAAATGCTAATTTTAGAAATTTAGCAGACAACATTTTAGCAGACGACAAATTTCCCAGCATGCAAAGGGTTAATGCATGTGCGAAAAGTGTTGTCCTAGATTAGCTTGTGCAGTCTGTGAAAATACTTTACACACATTCATTACATTACGTAAAACAAATATTTTCTTGTGGATGTATATAATAACACATTAATGCATTTTAACAGTAAAATAAACTATCAGTAAATATTTAGCAGATATGAAATAATTATGTGGGAGAGATACAAAGCGTTTGCTTTTATAAACATATGCCTCCAGATACATGTATATGTGCATAGTATTTAGACATTGTTACCCTTTGAAAGGATGTACCATGCACCATGTGGCTTATTGTAAAGTTTGCAAATAATATACCAATATTACATTTGCAAGCCTTAAATGTGCTATGTAATGTTAGCTGTGATATGATATATGAAAAAATGGTCAAATGGCATGTATAAAAAACTAAATGGAAACCATTATTATATTAATACACTGACAATTGTTACTTGTTACTTAAATCAGGGATTTTTTGCTGTCAATTTTTTTTCCATATGTCACTCCAGCAGGATTCAAACTTACACCTACCAAATTTTGGCATTTCAAAACTGACACTGCAAGCATTCCAATAAGTATTATATTAATGGACATTAATCTAGCATTCCCCTGCAAAATAATTCAAGAACTGTTCAAAAGACATGAACAGTACAAGAAATGTCCTTGAATCGTGCTTTTGTTGTATAATAACTGGTAATGTTTCCATTCATGTGTAGTGCAATTGTGGCAATTGTTTTCTAATTTTTTTAAGAAAACTTTGTTTAAGACAGTGAATTAGTTTCAAGTTTCAAGGTTAGTTTTGTATTCGTTATTATTGTCCCCTACCGGTGAAACCGGAGGGGACTTAAATGGAGATTATGCACATCATTTCATTTTGTTCCTACATCTAGAATTCGGGTTGCTATGGCAACAAATATATAATTTAAAAATCTGACAATGGTGGAGTTTCAGCGGTAGGGGATCATATTGCTTGGCAATCTTGTGTTTTTTTTTTAAATGTTTGCCTATCTAAATTTAACTAAAACAACACATAACATTAAGTGATGTACATACAAGTATAACTTCTCTCATTTAATCTTAAACTCTTATGTCACAAATTTTGCTTCATATAAGTCTTTATTTACATTAGCAATATTAGTATTAGCCTTGAAAAAACCGCCTGGGCAGTGAACTTTGAATCTTCAAGCTCATTAAATAGTTTGAAAAAAAAGAGAAATTTGATACAGAGCTTTTTCACTTTAATTTCATGACCATGGGGTGGTTTCAGATCTTTCAGATAAACTTTATAAATGCAGATCTACTATATTGGGATCTTTAATTTTGTCATGTCCATTAAATGGATAGTTGGCCATGGACCCCTTTTTTCTTTTTCTTTAATTATGCTCCCCCAAAAAAATTTTTGGGGGGAGCATATAGTTGCCACTTCGTCTGTCCGTGTGTCCGTCCGTGCACAATTTTTGTCCGGGCTATTTCTCAGAAACTAATGACCGGAATTCAACTAAACTTTATGGGAAGCTTCACTACCAAGAGGAGATGTGCATATTATCAGCCTGTTCTGGTCGGATGATTTTTCACAGAGTTATGGCCCTTTGAAATTTCCATTAACTGTACATATAGTGCAATTCTTGTCTGGGCTATTTCTCAGCAACTAATGACCGGAATTCAATGAAACTTTATGGGAAGCTTCACTACCAAGAGGAGATATGCATATTATCAGCTGGTTGTGGTCGGATGATTTTTCCCAGAGTTATGGCCCTTTGAAATTTTCCATTGTACATATAGTGCAAATCTTGTCCGGGCTATTTCTCAGCAACTTATTACGGGAATTCAATGAAATTTTATGGGTAGCTTCACTACCAACAGGAGATTTGCATATTATCAGCAGGTTATGGTCGGATGATTTTTCACAGAGTTATGGCCCTTTGAAATTTTCCATTGTACATATAGTGCAATTCTTGTCAGAGCTATTTCTCAGCAACTTATCACGGGAATTCAATGAAACTTTATGGGAAGCTTCACTACCAACAGGAGATGAGCATGTAATTTTCAGCCGGTTATGGTAGGATGATTTTTCACAGAGTTATGGCCCTTTGAAATTTTATATAAACTGTACATATAGTGCAAATCTTGTCCGGGCTATTTCCCCCCAACTACTGACTGGACTTCAATGAAGCTTTATGGGAAGCTTAACTACCTTGAGGAGATGCGCATGTTATTAGTGGGTTCTGGTTAGTTGATTTATTTAGAGAGTTATGGCCCTTTGAAATTTTTAAGTTGCTAAACCATCCATCGTATTATTTTGTCCAAAGTTATGCCCCTCAAGACATTTCCTTATATCTGAATATATAGTGCAATATTGAGACAAAAAAAACTTTGGGGAGCATCACCCGTCTCCGACGGTTTCTTGTTTTTTGTCTGTAATAAACATTACTTTTATTACTAAATTCATTTCGGTCCAAACTTTTGCGCACATATGCTTATGCAGTGCAAAAAACAATAAACCTGATATGCCAACCATAAAAATTAACAGTTTTATGTCATTGCGTTTGCAGCCCTTGACAATGACGCCTCCTCTCATTGAATTTGCTTTTAAAGGGGCCGTCCAACAGATTTTGGCATGTATTGAAGCTTGTCATTAAATGCTTTAAATGCTTTATATTGATAAATTTAAACATTTGAACTAAAAATCTCCAGTAAAAAAACAAGAATACAATTTTAAAAAAAAAGGAAAAATGTAACCCACAACAGGGCTCGAACCACTGACCCCTGGATTCCTGGAGTCCTGGAGTAAAAAGCCTCCCGCCTAGACCACTCGACTATCCACGCTCATATACAGAGCGGATGTATTGTTTAGCTTTATAAGCAATCCTCGTAGTTTCCCAAAATATCGAATTGCGTCGATACAAAGCTTTATCTGTTGGACGGCCCCTTTAAATGATGTGAAACCAAAAAGAACTAGCTGCTGTAACTAACAAGAATTTCTCTCTATTTTCTTCTGCAGTTTCATTATCTGAATGTCAGCCTGGCTAATATGGGAAAATATTTTCCGCTTTGATGAAAAATATTTTAACGGTTATAAGTCCCTTCTAAACGAAAATCCATTATAGTTGGAAAGTGTTGTCCCTGTGCTGACTGCATCTATGATTGCGTGAATGGTGTTGACAGAGACAAAGTGTTTTCAGACAGGTTTATTATTGTAAGGTGAATGTTCAAACAGAGATCTTGCAACTTCAAAGACATCTGATTTCCCTGTAATGACAGTCCCACAGTTTCCAACAGTGACCCACTGTGTGTTAATTGATAGTTTTCCCTGTTTAAATACCTTTCTTGTTATAATCAATTTTATGTACAATTTCTTTTCTATAGATTTTTACAGTTAACTTTGTGATAAATTACAGGCTTTTGTGCAAGTAGAACACAAGACAGTTGAACAATTTGAAAAACAAATTTAAATTAAGAAATTTGTTAGATAAAGTAACAGTCATACTTTACACAAAAATACTTGTTTTGTGTTATTGTTTTGTGTGTGTTTGTTTTAACAGTTTGTCAATCATATCAGTTTACCAAATCACACTTTGTCTTTGCCAAATGGATTACCAGCACTTATGAAACATACTGAAACTTACAACTGAGATCTGCTGTACCTTAACCCATTTATGCCTAGCGTCTAGAAAAAAGGCCTTGGCAAACAGCGCAGACCCTGATGAGACGCCGCATGCGCTGTTTGCTTAAAGGAATTTCTTTTAAAAATATTCTAAATATAGGAATAAATATACTAGACATCCCTAATTTTGGAAATAAATTGATCCAATTTAGAAGGATGGGAGAGTCCACTAGGCATAAATGGGTTAATAAGAAGTATGGGCGAATGGCCATAGAAAGGAATTCATGTCACCACACTGGGCTCGACATTAACGGTAGTCCGACTGTCCGGGACAACCAAATTGTTAGTCCGGACAAGTAAAAAATAAAGAATTTGCTAGTCCAATCGGACAAGTGAACGTTATAATTTAATTACTTTAAATTCGATATTTCTGTGGAGTTACCACAAAGCTTTTTTGATTATATTTTGTTTACGTTTAACCGACAAAGCGCTATTCCGATAGTTCCATGTGATACTACACTGTACTGTTTACAAGGGAAGCAACCATTAAGATTTTTCTTTGCCAAGATATTTACAAGAATATTCTCCCTTGTAAAGAAAATGCATTTATTTAAACTTGTTTTTTGAACTATTAAAGTCTATGATTTGAGCATGTAGTATTATTTCAAAATTTTTTGGTCTACTTGTCCCACCAGACAAGTGGCTTCAAAAGTTAATGTCGAGCCCTGTCACCCAATCATACAAAGTTATGTGGCCTGTGGCCTTTGCTCTATCAACTGAGTTAGAAAGCCCTTTTTGGGGAGAGCATATAGTCGCCGCTTTGTCTGTCTGTGTGTGTGTCTGTCCGTCCATGCACAATATGTCCGGGCTATTTCTCAGCAATTAATGACCAGAATTCAATTAAACTTTATGGGAAGCTTCACTACCAACAGGAGATGTGCATATTATCAGCTGGTTATGGTCGGATGATTTTTCACAGAGTTATGGCCCTTTGAAATTTTCTATAAACTGTACATATAGTGCAATTCCTGTCCCCCCCAACTACTGACTGGAATTTAATGAAGCTTTATGGGAATCTTAACTACCCTGAGGAGATGCGCATGCTATTTGTGGGTTCTGGTTAGATGAATTATTTAGAGAGTTATGGCCCTTTGAAATTTTTAAGTTGCTAAACCATGTTCCATTGTATTATTTTGTCCAAAGTTATGCCCCTCAAGGCGTTTCCTTTTATCTGAATATATAGTGTAATATTGTGTCAATAAAAACCTTTGGGAGCATCACCTGTCTCCGACGGTTTCTTGTTATAAAAAGTATTTGAGTTGTGCTCTACAAAAAGGGGTTTTAGTGCATGTGCTTAAAGTATTGTCCCAGATTAGCCTGTGCAGTCCACACAGGCTAATCAGGGATGACACTTTCCGCTTTTGTGATATTTTTCATTTAAAGAGAGTCTCTTCTTAGCAAAAGTCCAGTTTAGGCGGAAAGTGGACTGCGCAGGATAATCTGGGACGACACTTTACGCACATGCATTAAATCGCCTATTCACAGAGCACAGCTGATTTATATTATTAGTAAAACATAACCACAAATATGATGGCCATTAATTAGGTTTTTACCTTTTAACAGTATGTGTGCACTGATTTTTAAAAAAGGATTCTTTGCATTTTCTTTTTTTATGTTTAGGACTAGAAAAAGGGTCATGTAAAAAAGTTATACCTACCCTTTTTTACCATGTTTGTTGAAACTAAATGACATTTTGGCCTAATAGCTTTTCCCAATGAAGTATTGAACCATATTATTAATAGGTGGGTGGTCGAAATAATTCGGCCACAATGACAAAGCAAATCAGTATTTTGATGATACATGTGAATGGCCTTAACTATGGGAATATATTACTTTTAAGGGAAAAAAAATGTGAAAGAATGTAGTTTTTTTTTTAAAGATTTGGCTATGTAGTAACAGAACAAATTGACTTAAGAATTCTTGTGTTCAAGAATGTGAAGTGGTGAAAATAAACAAATTGTGTCAATTTGATTTCCTTCATTAACTCCGATCTCAAGTGACTTTTATACTGGCAGTGCTAGTGTTTTGTAAGTGTCTGTGTACTGTGTTTGGAATGGTCCAAAAAGCATGGGATCAACAACAATGTCAGAAACCATGTTTTGTTCTTTAGACAAAAATGGAAAAGATATGACTGTGTTGCTTTTTCACCATTTAAGGAATAATAATAGGCAACAGAATCTGGAAACAGAATTGAATTAGAGCTTAATTAATTATTTGTTTCATGAAATTAACTAAAAATATTGCACATTTTCATTGCTAATACATTAGGAAAATATTAATTAAAGCTTAACAAATTATACTAATCAACTGGTCCTTAACTTACTGTATTGATTTTTCAAATTTTGTTAAAATGCTTTCAATTTCAAATTAAAAGCTCAAATTCAATATTTAAAAAAATCTGCATATAAATTTTAACTTTAAAGGCCTTTGAAAACAGTTTGGATCTAGATGAGAACGTGGCGTGCTATTGTGATAGTATTCTTTGACAAAAAATCCAAGAAAATGCTAATTTAAGAAATTAAGCAGACAACATTTTAGCAGACGACAAATTTCCCAGCATGCAATTTAACTGTTGTACACTTCGAGTTAATCATAATAATAAACTTTGTTTTATTAGTTTAAAAATATTGTAAAATATTCATAGATTTTGAGGCCAGCGCTGAAGAAAGGGGATAGGGGAGATTCTTGCTTTGGGAAAACTGGCCTAAATGCATGTGCGTAAAGCGTCGTCTCATTGATTGGCCTGTGCAGTCAGCAGAGGCTAATCAGGGACATCACTTTTCACTTTTATGGAAGTTTTCATTAGAAGAAATTCTCTTCTTAATGAAAGTCCAGAAACTTGAGGCGGAAGGTGTCATCCCTGATTAAAAACCTGTGCGGACTGAAAATGAGAATGCACATGCATTAAGCCCTTTTTTCCCAGAACAAGGATATGGGATATCATAATGTAATTGACAGCACAGTGACAAATGACAGGGGCTGTAAAGTGATGAGGAGGCGTAAGAGAGCGTAAAAGCGTTATGAGTCCTGATTTGCTCCTGTTCAGTGAGCACTAAGCAGTAAATAATGAGCGATGGGATATATGAGTGTAAAACAGACAAATTAGTCTGAAGACGTGCAATTGTAGTGCTGTTATGAATGGAAATTGTGTTGTTTGGAATGATGCATACTGTGTGCATTTGTGTGAAAATGACAATACAGAAAAATGAATTGTGAAAAAATGTGTGGATATTTTTCAAGTGCGGTTATAAAATTTAGACATATGAATTGAATAGAGTTCTGCAAAAAGCATTATAATGGACACTTATTGACAGAATGAAAAAAGAATCTATGAATGAAAAAAGTTAGCATATTTACAGCAAATATTTAGGGTATTTTTAGTATTGGTATTGGTATTATATTTTCATTTTCCAAAAGTAAAATTTAAATTATTATTACCTATGATTTATTACTGGTAAAACAAAATGCAAAATACATACACTAAATATGGTGTTAGTATTACATCAGTAAATGTTAAATCTGCAAAATAATATAATGCTGAACTACAGTAGAAATTTTCAAAAAATGTTGTTTCATATTTAAATTTAAGTCACTGCTACTATTATCCAATGATATCACACTTTCAGACATCATTTGGAAATGATTATCCAAACTGCAGATAGTAATTTTTTGTGATTTCAGATAAACAGAAATAAATTCTTTAACAATAAGTTTGGAAGATCAACCTAGTAGATTGAATATACATGTATAACTCACAAGTAAATTATTAAAGGAAAATACACTTCAACACCGTTATTTCGAACACCGATAATCCGAAGTCACCGTTAATTCGAAGCATTTTTCTGGTCCCGATTTTGATTCTTGTTTGTTTAATGTAAAATTTCATTGTTAATCCGAACTTCGTTAAACCGAGGAAATCGTTAATTCGAAGTGATTCTGTCGGTCCCAACACTATAATTAGCACCTAATTATCAATCTGTAATCCGAAGTCAAAACTGCAAAATACTGAGCGTAATTTCACACCTTTGTCGTGGCGCGTCAAAAGCCGATAATTACACGTTGTCGTCTGCGCGAACGCCGATGTTCACAGAGACATCGCGTATTATTTAAAAAAAGGTTAATTCATTTCCAAAAATGTATGCATATGTATGTATGTCTGATAATTTGTGCTATTCGAATTATTTTATTGGTTCTGTTACTATATTAGAGAAAAATAAAAACAAGAAAAAGAATCGTTTTATTCTCCCGTTTGTTACGAGTAGAAATATATTGCTATCTGACTAGTTTACGTTTTTAAGTAAGCGTGTAACCGAACCATGCGAATTCCACAACGTTTTATTTTTAAGGAATCAAAGAAGTCTTCTGTCAAATGTTTATTTCGAATTATCGTTAATCCGAAGTTTTTTTAACGGTCCCGACGACATCGAAATAACGGTGTTGAAGTGTACATGTAATTATGATGGTAAAACATTTACTGAAAGAAAGGTTAATCAGTAATGAACCCATCATTATAAATCATTTAAGTAAGAGCACTAATATGATTACCAAGGCAGTAGATGTACTAGGTAAGCAAAGTTTCTGAAATATATGAAACATTTAATGTGAATAATGAACATATTTTCTAAATTTATCAAGGCAGCCAAGAAAACCATGATACATTTTATTATGATTTATTATACTCATATCTTAATCATGCAGTCCACCTAAGCAATGTCGAAGTGGTCAGTTAATGCTTGGATAAGCTTTTTAATAATGTGACCTGTATATTTTATAATGTTTCATGTCATAATCCTTTATTTGTGCCTTCATTATTAAAGGGTGAAATTATATGAGGGGGTTCAAATTATCACACAGTTTATTATTTAACTTCTAGCATCATTGATATGGGCCAGGCTCTGTGAAAAGGGGGTTTATTATGCATGTACGTAAAGTGTTTTCCCAGCATAGCCTGTGCAGTCAGCACAGGCTAATCAGGGAAGACACATCTTGCTCTAATGAAATTAAAAAAAAAGTCTCATCTAAGCATAAATTCAGTTGAGGCAGAAAGAAACTTTATCCACATGCATAAAACCTCCTTTTTACAGAGCGCTGCTTATATCAATAATTAAATCTTTATAATCAGTTTATTTTAAAAAAAATGTCGTACACACCTACCTTGATAAGGTTACAAAAGTTGCAGTTAAACTTACATGTTACTTTTCATGTTTTATGTGCCATTGAACTCATCATAAAAATAAATATTTTTTTTTTCTGCCACAGTAATTTTATGTTCAAGTGAGTAATGATGAAAGGACTGTGAACTATAAATTTCATCTTCAGATTAAAAATTAACTTTGAAGATTATACTTATTATAATTTGCGCCCTACATCCTGAAGGTTTAACTTTGCAACATAATAGGCTCTTGTATTTAATACCAAATGTTGATTTGTATATACATTTTAGTCGCACTCTGTGAAAATGGGGTTTAATGCATTTGCTTAAAGAGTCATCCCTGATTAGCCTGTGCAGTCCACACAGGCTAGTCAGGGACGAAACTTTCTTACTAAACTGGATTCTTGCTTAAAGGAGAGACTTCCTTTAAACAGAGAATACCATAACAGCTGAAAGTGTCATCTCTGATTAGCCTGTGCGAACTGCACAGGCTTATCTGGGACAACACTTATGCACATGCATTAAAGCCCCTTTTATCAGAGCACAGCTGATTTATATAACAGCGCACAATGATGCTTTCTTATAGTTCCTGGTGATGATGATTGATGATGATGATTACGATGATGATGATGACAAAAATGATGATGTTGCTGGTGATTTAACCACAACTCAGTGTCCTAACACGGTCAACTAAGTTTGTAAATCAATAAATGCAGTAAAACTTGTTTGCCCTGACATCAGACAAGCCTCAGACAGACCTGTCAGATCAAGTTAATCAGGATAAGTGATTATAAAAACAAGCCACAAGGTATTGGGCAGAATGTGTCAGACCAGCTGATAAGCCTTGCCAAAGGTGTATTACAAGGGTACAGTTACCAAATAAACATCAATCCATAAAAACATAGCAACCAAGTAAAAATGATGGTTCAATGCTGAAATCATGTATCTGACTGTATGTGTGAACTATAGGAATATAGTTTTGGCTTTTACCCACATAAAGTTCATTGGCTCACACACCAGATCCTCTTTTATCAATTTCTGTTTTCTATTTTTTGTTTAAAATTTCTGAAAGTTTCTACCATATATTTTGGAGAAAAAAACCCATATGATCTCACAATATTTTCAAATACTCGAGTAAACCTTTAACATACAAAGTTGATTTAAAAGCTGAAAATTCTACATAATACAGTCATGTACATGTGTAGTAATTCCATAAACAATAATTTTACTTCAAATATAATCTTAAATCTTTAAATTTTATCCTCCCCCAAAAAATTTTGGGAAGAGCATATAGTCGCTTCTTTGTCTGTCTGTCCGTGTGTCCGTCCGTCCGTGCACAATTTTTGTCCGGGCTATTTCTCAGCAATTAATGACCAGAATTCCATGAAACTTTATGGGAAGCTTCACTACCAAGAGGAGATGTGCATATTATCAGCCAGTTCTGGTTGGATGATTTTTCACAGAGTTATGGCCCTTTGAAATTTTCCATTAACTGTACATATAGTGCAATTCTTGTCCGGGCTATTTCTCAGCAACTAATGACCGGAATTCAATTAAACTTTATGGGAAGCTTCACTACCAAGAGGAGATGTGCATATTATCAGCGGGTACTGGTCGGATGATTTGTAACAGACTTATGGCCCTTTGAAATTTTCTATAAACAAATTCTTGTCCCCCCAACTACTGTGCCCTAAAGAAGTTTCCTTCTATCTGAATATATAGTGCAATATTGTGACAAAAAAAAACTTTGGGGAGCATCACCCGTCTCTGACGGTTTCTTGTTTTATTGGTAATGAATATTCATTTTCAAGTTCTGGAGAGAAGACATAGAGTCAGTATGGCAATAGCCTGAGTTCTTAATAGCCACCTATCAGAACAACATAGAGTTGTTTATTTACTGATAAATAGCAATAATGCAGGCGATAATGCAATAAGTTTCTCCATTTTAACATCATTTGATAAATATTGGTGCAACTGAATGGAGAACTATATTGTTCTATGCTGTTTTCCAGTTCAGAAATTCTTTTTGCATTGGTTATGAGTAGTTGTAATATTCTTATTTTTGTATTCCCTCTGGCTTTATATAGCAGTTGCCTTGACTGTCTGTGGGTCAGTGCCTCAGTGTTCTGATTAAGGTCCTAAAATTCTGGCAGCCATAACTTTTGTCACATATTGATGAATTTAATTATTAAAAATTTGGCACAAATGTTGACCGTGACCATAAGACCATGTCTAGTGTAAAGTGTTACATCCCTCTCTCTGTCTGAAATGTTAAGGTCACTTAAAGGTCAAATAACTAATATAGTCATTAAAAAGCTTAAAAATTCCAGTGTCAACCACAACTTTGTAATAAATTGAAGTATTTTTAAGTAACTTGGCACAAATGTCTGTCTACCTGAAACTTCAAGGTCAAACTTAGAGATCAAATATGAAAATCCCTGCCTAAGGTATAAATTTAAACCTGCAATGTAAAATGATGTGTAATGTGCTACAATTGTCTCCTAATTATTTGATCTTATTACAATGAATCTTCCTCTGAATGTTAAGGTTTTTCTTGACCAATTCTATACCAAGTTTACATGAAGTCAATAACTCGGTCACTAGGTCAAATCTTTAAGGATTGGTTTACCACTTGAACTCAGGTGTGAAATTTATGATAATTATTGCACTCTTGTTTCTTATGTAGCATTTGTCTAATTAGGGCAATTCTTCTTTGGAACTGGAAGAAAATGAATTATACAATTGCATCACACAAATGTTATCATTTGCAATGCACAAAAGCACTTTTAATAATGAGTTCTTTAAGTCTCTTGATTCTTATTGATCTCAAATATAAATGCAAATGTGATGAGATGAATGAGATGAGGGTGTTGTCTGATTTCCTATTCTGACACAGATAAAATCTGTTGCTAAGCGACAAAGCAAATATAATGGAAATTATGTAGTACAGAATCAGTTGACATTAGGATATGTAAGTATGCAGAAATGTACGGACTATTGAAATGGTCGACAGATAATTTAACTTATTTTTGTTTCATTGTTTGTTTTTAAATACCTGTAGAAAAATGTGTCTTTTAGATTTATGTTAACCACCATCTTTATAAATAAAACTTTATTACAGTATTCTTCAGGTTCTATTTGTTTTTATGACTTGAAGGGAGGCATATAGTTATAACATTATACTGGTCCTTCTGTCCATGATAGTTCCTCGTGCTTTTAGCATAAGTAAAAACATGACTCAAATGTAATTTCATGTAATTAAAAATGGCTTAAATGGAAATAGCAGAGTGTAAGGACGCCATTCTCTATTCAGGATTTGAAGAGTTGATGCCCTTCAGTTGTTTTCTTGTTTTTTTTTGTGTGTTTTTTTGGAGGGGGTGGAGCATAATGCTCCCTAAGTATTTAAGTTATTTAAGTACAATACTGTACAAAACATAGAAAAAGAATATCGAAAGAAGGCACAATGTGCATGAAAAACAACTGTCTTTTGAATATGTTGTGGTTAATGCCCTTTGCTAAGTTTTGTAGTCAGTTACTTGTGTTGGGAATACTTTCCAAGCATTGAAGCTATTCTAATGAACCTTTATACATGTACACTTATAAATGGCTTTTAAAGATAATGCCAACAAAAGGTCTATAATGCTATTTTAAGAATTTACAGAAATATTTCCCTGTGTTCATTGTTCATGTTCAAAGCAGAAGTATGAAAGCATTATAATAATCTAACTTCCTATTTTGTTAGAGGACATAGATAATCAATACAAAATCGTTATTTTATAAATATATGTGTGAAAAGTAGTTTTAAATATTTTTGACATGTTTATATGTCAGTGAAATTCCATCAATATGCTCCTTTACACATTGGGCTTTAAGTAAATTATCTGGCAATTCACATGCAGCTTAAAGAACTTTAAGTTATATTTCCACAAAGACGTATAGTTCATTGACTTGATTCTGGATATTCATCCTAGAAGACTGAGTTTATAAACAAAACATTTCTGTGGTTTATGTGTTATTGCTAATCATTCCCAACAGGAAAACCCCATACTTACTTATCAATGTTTTCTTATATTAAGAAAGAGATTATCTCCGTGGGTAATGAACTTTTGGGAACTAAACAAAATAATAAGTACACAGAGGATACTTGCTTAATAAAATAATGACAACTATACAATAAAAAAGAAAATAATAATAATAATAATAAATTATTATAATTATAATAAAACAACAATAATAACTAATAATAATAATAATAATAATAATAATAATAATAATAACAATATTAATAAATATAATAATAATAATAATAATAGTTATTATTATTATTATAATGATAATAATAGTAATAATAAAAATGATAAACGTAATCATAATCATAATTATAATCATAATCAAAATAATACTAATATTGATCATTAATTACAGTTGTGTTAAGCAAACAAGTGATTCAAATGGACTGATTATTCTAATTATTATTTAAAAAAATGAAAGACATAAAAAAACTGGAAATTGAGATTTGAATTGATAAAGCGAACATTAGAAAATTCATAAACACCCAACAAAAAAGCAAATATATCAATAAGTGAAACCTGACTTTGAACGGAAATTAAGCTTTCAGAAAAGAAAGCACTTTTGCTTAACAAAGTACTATACATATTTAAGTGTAATATTGATATTTTTCTTATTATGATTTAGATGTTTTGAAACATATTCCATGGCTTACTTATGGATGTCTATTGAGATGTCACCTTAGTGGTGCTAGATTTTCATGATTGAATACAGTAAGGCCACGACTTTTATATTTCTTGGTTTACAAAACCGCCGACCCTAATTTTTGGAAAATGGGAAAAAAAATAAAATCGGAAAATCGTCTTTTATTTAAATATTTTATTCCCGACCGCACTGCAAAACGAGCGAAACGAGAAAAAAAACGATCCGGTTTGAGTACGGTTGCGAATAAAATCAAGTAAGTACAATCAACGATTGGTTCACATATATTCAATTGCAGAGATCGGGATATTTTTCAATGTGACACATTATGTACCAGTCCTTTTATGGGCACTTCTCAAAATTTATTTCGGGTAAAAATTACAGACAATAAGAAAATCAGCGTCAGTCAAATGTCGACCCCATCAAAATTTATTTCCGTGTCTGTGACGCAACTATATTGTTTAACATGTTAATTATATTAAACAAACCCGATAGTATTTGATAATTAGTATAAATAATCCAATAAAACACTGCCATTATTTACGATATATGTGTTTAGGAATTTTGTAAACACGTCCGCCATAGTTTATAGGAACTGTACAGAAAGTTTGGAAATCGGAACAAATCGGTATATCTCGGAAAATCATTGATAAATGTATTTGTCGTTTCAACGCTTTGGGCCGAGTAATTTCGGCAAATCGGAACTCAACTTGTGTAAAACACTAGCTCAATTAACCGTTAAACTCCGCCTCCGTTCTCTGCAAAAGATTCGAATGCGGAGCTATGCACGTGCTTTTATTAAATTGGAGGATTGGAATTGAGAACCAAACACACAATTGATTCGGCATGTTGATTGCTAGACAAAGGAAGCCAATTTTTTCGGCGCGAAATTTGTCGCTTTATTGCTTCCGACAGAAAGCGGCTTTCCTTTGATGACGTCAAACTGTCAATTCACACAGACTGCACATTTTCGGAAGACTTTAACTGACTCCTTGTTTACAATTCCAGTAAAAAAGAAAACACTTGCTAACATTAAACTTTGGATTAAATTATCAAAATAAAGCAAAAGCGAAGTTGACAAATATGATTAAATTAATTCGCGTCAGTTCAAATAAGACGTTTTGCGTTGTAAATCAACGAGTTTTCATGACAACAACAACTTTGACAAACATTACCGCGACGACGCATGGATCGATCTACCTCGATTTTTTTTCGGCGTAAGCTGAATAAGCCAGCTTTTCACCCTGACTTGACCTTTGTAAGTGTCCAATAATACTCAAATAAAATTTCCCGCGGCTAGGTACAAATGAATACACTTCATTTATTCCATTGGCTGATTTGAGTATAACACCAGAACATTGGAAACATATCCGCGTCTTTGTAACACTGTTTTACTGCATGAAACAATTTTATCTCTAATGAAAAGGCCCAATAGATAGAACAGTTTTACAATCAATTTTCGACATAAATACAGTTTGTGCGTTCACCTTTTATTTTCAGAGAATTACCAGCGCAAAAGCGTTTAACTAAAGGCTATGTTGTCATATTTAGTACTTACTTGCATTGCATTTCAACCCGCGATGTTTCGGGTTAATACGCGGTCATTTTGTGAAAGTCAGAGTTTATATACAGTTCATCACCGGAGTTCGCAAAAGGGGTTGCGATCATTGTGTCTTACTGACAATAACGTAGTGACTGTAATGCATTGCATTCCAATCCGCAAGGTATCAAGGTCAGTTTGCGGTCAGTTGCAGAAATCTTTATATAAACGCCGTCTCGTAAACTTTGTGCACTTGAAGTCTGTTTTGATCAGAAAGATACTAAATAAAGATATTCGGCGATATCATTGTGGTATGTCAATCATCGATTTTTAATATGGTTTCAAAATTTGCATGATAAGGACCGATTTTGATAAAATTAATTAGAAATATTTATCCATTTAGACCAGTTTATTAAGCATGACCACAATAATTCGCTATACTATAATTATGCAATTAAATAAGATTCGAGTATTGCCGGCTGACCTATATGCACTCGTTTATTTTCATGTTTCTTGTGTTTTTCTATTTTGTAAATATAGATATCTGAGTAATAATATCACATAAAGCAAAATAAGCCACGAAATCTGGCGCAACACCCCGTAATTGATTTGCTTATGATGTAGCTAACAACTGCGCAGAAAAAAGGCATCCGCTACTTTTTATCTCATAGAGATAACTTTTGATCGTTCATAAACATCGACCACAATCAACGCCGTATATCTTTTTTTAAAGATATTTCTTGTTTCATGTACGATCTCATAAGTCGAGTAAGAGCAAACACATACCGGGTAATTTGTGTATGAGTAGTTTATCTTATATAAGATTTATGCAACGGGCATCGCATTGTGTAATGGTGCGCATCCAATTATGGAAATGAAGCGCAGTTTTTCGTTTTAATGGGAGAAGAACGCATGTCATGTAATGCAGTGTTTAAAATTGCCTGATGTTACATAAGGTGCTGTTAGGACTCATTTTATTTGAAGATATAGATGTGTTTCATTGCATAATTTGATTTTTTGTCTCTGTGTTTAAGGTTAAACTGATGTTCTGATGTTATTAGTATTAACTTTTTTTTCCAATGATGTTTTTTTTTTTTTTTTTTTTTTTTTTTCGACCGCCCGATGGACCATTTTCAAAATAATTTTTGTAAACCAATAAAAAAAAAAGTCGTGGCCTAAGATCCTTACTACAATATGAAATCAGAAGCACATTGAGCTTTGTAGTTATCATTCCCGGAATGAAACAAACCGATGAGTTGTGTTCAGTGAGCCTTCTTTCTATAATGAAGTCAGTCCATATGTATGATTGTCAGCAAGAAGTAGGAAATATAACATCTGGCTGAGTTTACTATAATCATTGTTCTGTTGCATGGAACAATTGTACTTATTGTTGGTTTATGAGTTTCTGAGGATAAAATAATTGAGTGGCATTTATTGGATTTAAAGTTACATTGTGTTTTTCCTCTGATTGTTTTAGTGTGAATTGAAAGAAAATTGATTCCTGAGTGACTGACTGAAAGTTTCATGGAGAATTTTAGATAAAGTCTCATTACAGTGTGAATATAAAGTAACACTTACAGTTCAATTAATGGATTATTTTCATTGAAATATTATTGTTGAATTTGATACAGTAATTTGCCTTTATTAAGAGGAATCATTTGTTTAAATCGTATGTATTTCAAGATTGCATACTATGTTAATAAAAAATATTAAAGTTCTTATTTGTTTTATCCATTTTTCAGTGAAAGTTGTTTGTACAGTTGGTAATAAAATTCTAAGACAACAGTTTATACATGTAGTTAAAGTTCAAGTGAACTTATTGAGTACTATCGAAAAATGTGTATTTTTTAAAAAGAGTGACATGTGATACAAACCATTCATCTCTGTTTCAAGAGATTCTAAAACAGAAGTGTTGAAAGGGATGACAAAATGTTAGCAAGTTTGCATATACCTTACCAATAACCGTTCATTTAGTATTGCATGATTACATACTGAAAAACAAGTGTGTAGAAAATGAATAATGGAAATATCAACTGGATGGAAAAGTGATTGGGAGTATAGAGATGAGTGAATTGTAGAAATATCCCCAAGAAAGTAAGTTGCAATGTCGCGCAGGCTATTCCGAAGTAGTCGGAAGTACGACCTAGGTGAGTAAAACCTTCCCTTTTTTATAAAGTAGTCTTAGTAAAGAGGACTTTCCCAATATTATTTTTTTCAAATCCAAATTGCTGTCCAAAATAATCCCAAAGGAAAAAAATTAAAGCAATTTCGTTAAAAAAAACATTATATGAAAGTAAACAAATAAAATATATTTATTTTTCTGAATGATTTCATCCATATTGCAATTAGCAACTAGATGAAGAAAATAATTTGCATCTGTTTGTTATGCATGTGTCTACATTTTGGATACACTGAAAATCCAATATAGCGCGGTCAATGGGGTCCAAGCCGCGAAACAGCGTTATAAACGGATCCGCATTATAAGTTTTGAGCTCATTTACTGCAGGGCGCTATAAAAAAAACAGGTGTAGTATAGCCTATAATATAGGTCATGTATATTGCCATGCTGTGTTGTCATTCGCAAATACATGCATATATACCGAATCGTATCGATAACAGTATACATAGCGCTTTTCGTATGTGCACATTTATCCGATAATCCAATAAAATTGCAACATAACTTAAAAAATAATAATCTTGAACATTATATGTTTAAGAAATTCGTAAACACAACCATACGCATATGCCATTTTCAGAAGTGTTAAGAGTACAGTGCATTATGGGGCAGAGCTTTCATTGGACGAGCGACTTTAAATTTAGATTGAATGCAATACAATACATGTACAAAGAAATGTTTTATTGCGTCTGTAACGCATGCAAAAAACGTGTTTCCCGGGGACTTTCTGATACCGCTCAAAAATGAAAGTGAAACTCTGTTAACAATTACTGGTACACTGCGTTCGCATGTAAATAAATCGTCTGGATTATTTAATTGCTCATACACGAACTGAAAGATTAAATGACATAATACTAGAATGATAATGAAATGACAGAAAAAGTTGTTTTATACAGTGGGCAGTATATTTCACAGCCGCTCATTTAATATAGTCAAACTGCAACCATATCAAAGTAAGAATGTTTTAATTGTTTTGAATAACTTTAATTGTATAACTATCCCGCTTGCACTTAACTTATGGAAATTATCGCACCGAACCGCTCTGATGAGGAATACATGTAATAAACACTGACAAGCAAGTTTTTCACACCTTTATTGACATTACACAACAGATTAACACCAATTAGCTGTCGGTGTTGTTTAACCTCGAAGCCATTATAATCGGTTCAACGGACGGTTGAATCAAAGCCATCAACATGTGATTGCCGCCATCTTTGAATTGTCTGAAAATACATGAAGTTGCATAATACGGATTTGAATCAGAAATCAAATGGAAGGTTGGAGAAAAAATGGGATCCCGTGTTATATTCGATTCAGCGTTATAACGGAGCGTTATATTGGAGTTACAGTGTACCTTATGTTTGTTTGTAAGGGGCCTAATTGATATCAAGGTTTTATCAATAAAATTAATAGCATATACAATTAATAAAAAGTATTTAACATAAACCATAGCACTTACAAAAAATAACAAATTTACCAGCCAGATGTTTTTAAATGTGTATTAAGTTGTTTCTGCCATTTATACTGTAGCATACTTGACTAAGCAGCACTCAGTTAATCTTAAGGTGTATCAATTACACCTTTCCTAGGTGAAATTGCTCGTGGAAACATGATGTTGGCATTTACAGAAAATAAGAAAAAACAGGTTTCATTCTAGCAGTTCCACATTCATCTTCTGTTTTGCTCATTAAGTATACATGTGTTTATAAACACTTTTAAAGCACAAGGCTTTGGGCTGTTTTTACCACATTCAAAATCTTTGAATGTACATTTACTGACCTTGTATTTCCTATAATGCAGTGTATAAATGAGTATTGTTACAGAAAGATAAATATAATACATGTATGTTTTTTATGTCCCCCACCACTATAGTGGGGGACATATTGTTTTTGCCCTGTCTGTTGGTTTGTTGGTTTGTTTGTTTCCCATGCGAAATGAAGGCCATATGACCAAGGTACAACATGGTTTACCATGGCTAAACCATGGTTGACCATGGTCATATGACCATGGTTTACCATGGCAGATCACGTTTTGTTAAATGGCACCACAGTCTTTGGCCATCATCATATGACCATGGTTGACCATGGTAAAATACAATGGTTGACCATGGTATAATACCATGGTTGACCATGGCCAAATACCATGGTCATGATGACCATGGTCAAAGACCGTGGTTCCTTTTAACAAAACGTGGTTGCCATGGTCATATGACCATGGTCTTCCTTTTGTAAAACGGCACCACTGTTTTATAAGTGGTCATGTTTTTGACAGAAAAAGGCTAATAATAACTGCTGGAATTTCTGCAGGAATTTCCTGGATAATTCCAGGAAAAAGGTCAGGCTTGATAGTTCTTTTTTTTTACCAAAACTAGAAATAAAAGGCAGTTTTACTTTAATAATTAACTTTTTGGCATTGAACACTTGTGTGGAAAGGCTCATAGTCCAAAAGGGATGTGTCCAGGGCCATTGAATTACTGAAAGAACTTAAAGATAAAATTCAACATTGTAATTAAATCATTAGAATTGCTGACACTTCATCTGCATGTTGTTGAACAGTTAATGAGGATGAAATGATTGGTTATGCTTCTGATTCTGTTGATGACAAAAACATTCATAAAGCAGAGGAAAGAGTGATACAATGTAGCAGAATTGGGAAACATAAGTGAACACAGTGCCAAAGAAGTTGAAATGGAACCAATGGCTGATTAGTTTTTATGATAATTTATTAAAGACTTAAATTTCCAAAATTTTAACATAAACCATGTGCCTTCATTCAGCTTGCTTCTGTTTCAACTTCCTGTGCACACAATATTCTTCCTTTGTAAATGCAACCCAGGCGAAACGACCATGGTAGACCATGGTCACCATGGTTTTTGATGGTTGACCATGGTATTTGATTGTCGTTAACATAAAATATGCAATAATATTAACTGTTCAGGGAAGAATTAAAAGCACAGTTTAAGAAAGTTTTAAGGCCATCTTATTTAAAGAACAGTTTCAGATTATATCAAGAACACAAACATGTGCAACAATTAACATTATTGCATATTTTATGTTAAATGAACGTTAAACATCATGGTTAACCATGGTCACCATTGCCAACCATGGTCAATGTTTTTTGTGACCATGGCCAACCACGTTCCTGATCATGTTACAACACGGTTTTTGATGGCTGACAATCAAATACCATGGTCAACCATAAAAAACCATGATGACCATGGTCTACCATGGTCATCGTTTCGACTGGGTTGTGTGTTTGCTCGAACTTTAACATTTTGCCATAACTTTTGCTATATTGAAGATAGCAACTTCATATTTGGCATGCATGTATATCTCATGGAGCTGCACATTTTGAGTGGTGAAAGGTCATGGTCATCCTTCAAGGTCATAAGTCAAAAAAACAAATCCAAGGGAAGTAATAAGCTTTAAAGGGAGATAATTATCTGTACCTGCCGAATGATTTTTTTAAATAAATCAATGTGGCGCAGTAGAAGACATAGTGTTTCTGACAAACACATACCTTGTTTATTCAAACAATTATATACTGGATAAGGAACAGAATTTTATACAAAAATATTGAACTTAATATCTATGACAGGAAATTATTATTCTAACATGACCCTAACAGCGTTTTCCTTTTCTAGAGACTCGTATAAGAAAACAGTCTGTTACTAAAGCAAAAATGCTCTAGCTTTAAATATAAAGAGACACGCACAAAATCTATTGATTTGGAGAGTTGAATATCAAACTGTTGTATTCACTGAACATTTCCATAATGATAAACGTTAGTTTCATACTAATTAACATTCGGTTAGCATGGTTGCTGCATCCCTAAAATTTTACATTTCGGAAAATGCTATTAACTAGAATTCATGAATTAAGCCTTTTGGCGTAAAATTTGTGGAGTATTTTATTGGCTGTTGATAAAGGCTGATTTTGAGGTTAAAATCTGGGTTAGAAATTTATGCTGAAAAAAAGTGTCAAGGATTGTGTTTTTTGCGCGCAAGAACCCCTGCAAAATGTTGTTCTGCAGTTCACGAATAATTCGTGAACTGTTCATGAACTGTTCTTGAACTGAGTTCATGAATTGTTCACGAATAGTCAGTGAACAGAAAATGAGCTACGTCTGTGAAATGTTCTTGAAATTTTAATTCATGAACTGTTCATGAACACTAATGGCATGAAGTGTTCATGAAATATTCTTGAAACCTAATGGCATGAAGTGTTCATGAACTATTCTTGAACCCTTATGGCATGAAGTGTTCATGAACTATTCTTGAACCATTATGGCATGAAATGTTCATGAACTATTCATGAACACCAATGGCATGAAGTGTTCTTGAACAGTTCATGAACAACACAATTCTTGAAAAATTCTTCAGGGTTTTGCTGTTCATGAACATTTTTCTTCTATTTTTCAATGGCTCATTTTCTGTTCACGGACTGGCAGTGAATAGTTCATGAACCATAGTTCTTTAAGAGTTCATGAACTGAGGTGGCATGAAGTGTTCATGAACTATTCATGAACAATAATTTGTCAATTTATGCAAAGGTTATCAAAGCTCAACAAACAGGTCAGGGTAAGAAGAAACAAGTCTTGTATTAGCACTTAACATATTGATAGCAACATATAACAATAATTTAAATATAACACTAATAACTGAGATACAAGTGGTTTGATAATACTCTTTAAATTTCATAATACAACTTTGCACTATATGTTCATGAATATTCATGTATTGAAAATATTGTGAATAGTCTCATTTTCAGGTCGAAAATAATTTACTAATCAATGATTTCCCTGAAATGGTTACACTTACAGTGCCAAAGAACTTGAAATGGAACCAATGGCTGATCAGTTCAGCCGGTAATTTATTAAAGACTTACATTTTCAAATATAACACAAACCATGTGCCTTCCGTTTCAACTTCCTGTGCACACAATATTCTTCCTTTGTAAAAACAGCAATGCAATGTACATGTTTGAGTTCTTGATATCATCTTAAACTGTTCTTGAAATAAGATGTCCTTAAAACGTTCTTAAACTTGTCTTTTAAGTCTTCCAAGAACAATGACAGATCCTTTTAAGAACATATTGGATTCTTAAAAAGTCCATCATATGTTCAAAAACATTGTGTAGACCTGTTTAAGAACATCAGAAGGAAACATGTTGTTCAAAAAAGTTCTTAAAGTGTTCAAGAATAGTTAAAGAATAATTCAAGAACAGGAAAGGTCCTTAAAAAGTTATTGAACTGTTCCTGAAGGCAGTTCTTGAACAGTTCTTGTACAAATGTTCTTAAAATTCTCTAGAACAGGTCAAGAACTCTTACTTACAGTGGTGACAATACTATGCATATTCATACTAACTTCACAGGTTTCACAAATCTACAAGATTAGTATGCTAGACATTTCAATATTACTTTCAAAAATATTTATGAACGTCTAGCACAAAGGAATTCATGAATTATTCATGATGGATCCTCAAAGTCTGTCTCAGAAAAGTCATCAGAAATAATTGTTCATGAAATGTTCATTACTAAGTATTTATGGTTAGATGAAGAACTGTTCATGAACTATGAAGTGTTCAACAAAAATTCATAAACTGTTCATGAACGTGTCTTAAGAACAGTTCATGTCCAAAAGTTCATGAACCAAGATCAGGAACTTTTTGACAGTTCATGAACACTTCCTGATTGGCTTGAAGTGTTCATGAAATCATGAACAACATTTCGCCAAGGAAGCAGGTCCAAAGATATAAGGTCAAGGTCAACTTTCAAGGTCAAAGGTCAAATATTTAATATAAGAACTAAAGAACTGACATTTTTGCCAGCTGTCTTAAATGTCTCAAACAAGGTTAAATTGTTTTTTTGTTGCCATGAGGCTTAATGTTGACTTCATAATATTTCCAAATTATTGTTATTTTGAGTCTGAAGTGCAATTTCGTGCATTGAGCATCATTACATATAATGTTATTATCTTTTTATGTTGCCTAATAAAAGAAAATATAAATGGTCTCTTAATGTTGTACAGAAATAACTTTTGAGTTTTTATGTAAAAAATATTCCTAGAAATCTTTTACGTTTACTTTTTTGTGTAGGTTGGAATAAAAAATAGCTGATTTTTTTTTCATAATAACACTTTATTATTATCTGAATTATTAAGTTTAGGCAACATCAGGTAATTACATCCAATTGCTAAGAGTTAGTTTAAATCTTCAACAGTTTCGAAAACTGTCAACCTGCGCATAGGTCCCTCGTAAGAGACCTACAAAGTAACTTTGAAGTATCATTATAACATTATGTCTATTGCATAAAAACTGAAAAGGGTATGTGAAGAAATAAAATGAAATAAATTTGTCATATTGCGGTCTATTCAAACAGACCTCTATTCCAATTGCAGTGTTTTCTGCATCTGAAGTAGAAAACAAATACTGCATGACAATTTTTTTGTGACTTAATAACTTGAAAAGAGATTCGCACTGGGAAAATCAAACATTGAGCAATACCGAAGAAAATATAAAGCGTTATATTGGTCTTAGTTTGTAAATCATTAAAATATAGAATGACAATCCTGCAAGCACGGGTCTGTCATTAACAACACGATATAAACAGTATTTCTATAAAATGTTTGTATGTTTTTTTTTCTATTAAAAAAAATCATGTGACTTTGGTAAACTTGCTTTACGAGTGGGCAAGGAAAAGAGTCCTACATTTTTTTATATAAATGTCTTGCTGTTTCAGGCACCTTAGGTTTTGTCTCTTGTCTTTTGACTTTTTCTTTTCATGAAATAATGTATTTATGTGACGTGAAATCATGTCATTCTTTATGCCTTGTTCAAATGTATAGGTTTGATATTCATATTTATTGTTCCCTCAGATGAGAGTGTACTCAACATAAGAAAATATTAACATTTAGTTATTACAATTGACTATAGATTAACTAATGTTACCATTTACTTATGAGAATGTACTCTGCATTAACTTCTCTTAACTTTTAGGATAGGTTTTTTAGTCAAAACACTTCACAGATATGTTTCCATTGAGAGGAAAATGCTAAACATAAAACTCACAAGCATTGATTTGACATGTTACTTACCCCTTTGCATGCTGGGAAATTTGTCGTCTGCTCAAATGTCGTCTGCAGAATTTCTCAAATTAGCATTTTCTTTGATTTTTTTCAAACAATACTATCATAATAGCAAACAGTTTGGATCCTGATGAGACGCCACGTTCTGTGGCGTCTCATCTGGATCCAAACTGTTTGCAAAGGCCTTCAGGTCACAATATACTAAATAGTTTCCCTATATAATTCAATGTAAAAGCGACAACTTTGAGCGAAAATAAATGCAACATATTGCACATAGAGACCCCCATAACCATACCTTTTCTTAAAGGCCATTCTAAGCGGAATCGATTTATGCAATAAAAAAGATATGTCATGTTCAAACCAAAAAAGAACTTGACGCTAATCAAAATCGACTGTTTTTGCAACTTTTTTTTCGGCCGTTTCTTAGTGGAATGTAACCTTTTTCAGTGCAAGGCTTTACTAAAGTCTCCAAGTTTATCATATTTCAGGGATTCGGTCGTGAACACCTATTTATGCCCTACCATTATCTCCGAAAGATAAAACCCGAACAATAGTTTAAGATGTAAAACATGCCTTCGACTCAACTATGATATTTTTTTAGTGAGTACAGCCCTACATGGAACGAGTATTTAGTATATTGTAACCTATAAGACAACATTTACTGTTAACATCGCGAAAAATAAGCACCTCTCGATACTTATAAACCTATTTTCTATGTGCGTGCCAAATTTCAGACCGATCTTTCACGTAGAAATGCTTGAAAATGCATTTTATTATAACGCCTGATAAGCCATCTGGCTTTCGCGGTCGGAGCTTTGATTTATAACGGGCGTTCAGGAGTAAAATAATTACCCTAAATAATAACAATCGGTCAAAATACTGAAATATTGTTACAAGCTATGTAGAAAAAGAAGTAAACAACTATTAAAACGTGTTAGTGAGTTCTTTCAGCACAAATTGTTGCGATTTGAGATGCTCATGACGAGTTTTTGTACGTTTCTTTTCTTATTTTCCTCTGAAAACGCATTTTTTTCTTAAAACCTCACAATGCTCCTTAAATTCATGAAACAAACGCATTTATTCCGTGACATTTGCCAAAACGCGTAATATCCCACCCCAAAAAAGCCCTACATGGAACGAGTATTTAGTATATTGTAACCTTCAAAATTCGGTTCCAGCACTGAAAGAGTTACAGCTCATGTATTGTTGCATCATTAACCCTTTCCCACTCAGAAGCAAAGTGAAAATGGCTATATGCAAACAGCATAAAACCAGAACAGCAAGCGATTAACTCGCAGTTTGTTCAGGTTTTATGTTTTTTGCTGCTCATCAGTATATAAATATTGGAATTGAAGCCTTTAAAACTTGAATCTATCAAGAAACTGGTTTTCAATTAATTATTACTTTCTAAGAGACTAAAAATCTAAGTGATAAAGGGTTAAGCAAGTTTCAATCTCAATATATCATTTTGTATGATCTTATTACCTCATGCAAGGCGAAGTAATTAAACAACAATTATGTATACTTACCAGACCTGTAAACTTTTGCTGTTCTCTGCACTGAACTTTTTAAACCTCTTCCCCTGCAAAATAGAAAGGGGTATACTGGATTAAATATAGACTTCAGCCAGTCTGTCTGTCTATTCCTCTGTCTGTGTAAGGCTTTAACTAATCCATTATAGTACAAGATTCACAATTGCAAACAGGTCAAAGATGTCCCTCACAATTATGCTTGTAACATTACAATTTTTTCCACACATACCGGGTAATCTCCGAAATGCTAAGGATCATATAAATGAGCCGTGCTCTGTGAAAAAGGGGGTTTGCGTGGAGTGTCGTCCCAGATTAGCCTGTGCAGTCCTCACAGGCTAATCAGTGACGACAATTTCCAGTTTTATGAAAGAATCTCCTTAGCAAAAATGCAGTTTAGGCGGAAAGTGTCGACCCTGATTAGCCTGTGCAGACTGCACAGGCTAATCTGGTACGACACTTTACGCACATGCATTTAACCCCCGTTTCACAGCGCAGGGCTCAAATGTGTATGCTGGACAGTCTCATTATAGGCGGATCCCCAATGATTTTCAAATCACAACATCAAAGTTCAAGGTCAAAGAGACAACTTTGCTGCATACTGAGGGAAAGGTCATATTAATGTTTCATTAAAATCTCTGGTTTTGTTTGATGAGATATTTTCAATATGTTTAACGTAACATTTAAGTCAAATAATTGTTTATTGTAAATTACTCTATTCAGCTTATATTAAATGAGTTGAGCTGTGATATGATCATTTATACAAAATGTTAATTAAAAAGTGACACAAAGGATCTGAAGCGTTTATTTTATTTATTGTGAATATAATCAATTATTTGGAAAACTGACTTATTGATAAGTATCCATTGTTTTACAGCATAAAATGCTTGGCATGGGTTTCGTGAACAATGTATTGCCATAAAATGTAAAAATAGTCCGTAGTTATAACAGTAATTGTTTACATGACAGGTAAATTAGTCATGCATTACTGTTTTGTACAGAATTGACGAGTAATTACCTAAAGACAATCATTATTAATGTCACCCCAGCCTACTGTATCCCTGTTTTGCTAGCCTGGTGTCAGCTGGCCATTCCTTATGCATATATTATTTATGCGTTATACAATTACCATTGTGATGCCTTTATTGAAGGTGTTTGTGTCTTTTCAATTGTTTATGACACGGCACTAGAATGAATAAAATAAAATACAAGAATAAAATTAAAGAAAAAAAATCCATAACCACCTACCACTCAGCCATCGGTGCTAATACAGTGAGAGGTGTATTTTATACTTGTTAAGCAATCTTCTGAATGTCACAGTAACGATAACAACAGAACTCTTCAAATTATTTAATCATTTTACGGTTGTATGCTTTATAATTTTCAGGTTTTTATGCCCCCTTTCGAAGAAAAGGGGCTATATAGTTTTCGCACTGTCCGTCAGTCTGTCACACTTTTCGTGTCCGCTCTCTAATTCGATTAGTTTCCATCCAATCTTTACCAAACTTGGTCAGAAGTTGGTCAGAAGTTGTATCTAGACAATATCTAGGTCAAGTTCGAATATGGGTCATGCTGGGTCAAAAACTAGGTTATGGGGTCACTTAGTGCATTTCAATAACTTTTATCAAAGCGTTTATTGGGGGCATATGTCATCCTATGGAGACAGCTCTTGTTAAATCGTAGAAAGATACATTAACGGATATTTGAGAGCACGGTTAATGTTCAGTTTCAATATTTCCTTGCAAATATCATAACTAAAACTAAAATTTGCAAATCTGAAACAATTTGTTTCAATTTTGTCAATTTACCAAACATGAAAAGGTCCCTTTAAAACAGAGCAAAATATTGATGGCTATTTTATTTTTTGTAAAAGAAAAATAAATGTGGAAGAATAAACAAACATATTATAGATATTATATGTGATTTCTTGATAATAATTAAAACTTCTTTGTAAAAAATGGTTTGTTCTCAGATAAACACATCACAAACAAAGAATCAACTTTGATGAAAACAGTTTATTACTTTAATCACAAAAGCAAAAATCAGAGATAAATTATCGCGAAACAAGACATAATCTGAACAAAGTAATTATTGTAGACTGATTAAGCCAGAAAATCGTTTAGTTGAAGTGAGTCTATTGTATTAGAAGATAAGATGGAATTAATGGTCTCTATTTAAAAATTACAAATGGCTGCAATTACTAAAATGCACTAGACCACTTGCGTTAAAACCAGAGTGGCTGTTGAGGGAGTCTGTACCTCATGAAAGGTTGTAGATGTTAATCTAAAAGCATTAATCATTTGTGGCAATCTAACAGAGGAAGATTAATTGCTGGAGAACTTTGTTATCAGAACCAAAAAAGTTCTTGGACGTCACATTACATTCAGCACTTCCTAGACAAAAATGATGGTCATTTACCATAGACTACCGTGGACTAGTGACCATGGCCCACCGTGGACTACCATGGAGTACCGTGGACTACAATAGTAGTTCATGGTCATATAACCATAGTAGACTATTGTAGCCCATTTGTTGACTTAATTCAGTAATTCAATGCACACATACCATGTCCTTAAAGTGCCATACCAGATTAGCCATTGCTGTTCACAAAGGCTAATGGGTACTACACTTTCGGCTTTCATTAATTTTTGTGTGGAAGAAATTCTCTTCTTAACAAAATTCCAGTGAAGGCAAAAATTGTTTTCCCTGGTTAGCCTCTGCGGACTGAACAGGCTAATCTGAAACAACACTATAATGCCCTTGCATTAAACCCCATTTTGCCCAGAGTAAGGCTCAAATGAAGACTTAACCCTTTGCATGCTGGGAAATTTGTCGTCTGCAAAAATGTCGTCTGCTGAATTTCTAAAATAAGCATTTTCTTTGATTTTTTTCAAAGAATACTATCAGAATAGCAAACAGTTTGGATCCTGATGAGACAACACGTTCTGTGGCATCTTATCTGGATCCAAACTGTTTGCAAAGGCCTTCAAAATTCGGCTCCAGTACTGTCAACAAGTTAAAAGTGTCTCAGTAAGATGTCCACAAGGCTACAATTAACCTCCTCATGAACTATCACACCTCACGAATATAAAGTAGCAACTGGCTATATATCAACGGACATGTGACACCACAAATAGTCTGTCGGACAGTCACTCATTTATTTGCAATAGTGCCTTTTTTGAAGTGTCACATCTATGATTCTTTCACTAAGCATTTTTTAAATGCTGAGTTTTCATGAAATGTTGTCAACCATGGCCGTTTATGCTTTAAGAATAATTGTCAACCATCATGTCATTTGCTTTTGCCTCAGATAAATGTTATGGTGTTTTGGGCGAAAATTCACATGACTTATGGTTCTTGATTCTCCTGTTTTCAGTGTCCACTGAACGGCTCTACGGTCACAGGATAGAAAAGAACTACATCAATGAGAGCCTTCCAGGTACTATGATTTGATGGGCTTTTGTTTTATTTTTATTTATTTTTTCATTGTTTGTCTCATGATGTACGTCACTTTTGCTGTATTAGAATTTCACGCTTTCCTGCTTAGATTATAAATTCACTTGGACACGTTTGTTGTCCCTTAAAATATTCAATTAAATTTAAGACCTTTCGTACTGAATTCAAGTTTTAAAGGCTTCATTTCCAACCCTAAGATACTGATGAGCAGCATACAGCATAAAACCTGAACAGCCTGCAAGTTATGTGCAGGCTGTTGTGGTTTTATGCTGGCTACAGAAAGCCATTCTCATTTTTCTTCTGAGTGGAACAGGGTTAAAAATACTATTTAACCCTTTGCATGCTGGGAAATTTGTTGTCTGCTAAAATGTCGTCTGCTCAATTTCTAAAATTAGCATTTCCTTTGATTATTTTCAAAGAATACTATCCAAATAGCAAACGGTTCTGTGGCGTCTCATCTGGATCCAAACTGTTTGCAAAGGCCTTCAAAATTCGGTTCCCGCACTGAAAGAGTTAACAGTTTGAGAAAGAAAAAAGCTTTTTCTCTATAAAGGAATTCTTCAAATAGAATGTGAATTATCAGAGTAACTCCCAGTACATCATAATTTTGATTTTTATGCCCCCCTTGGAAGAAGAGGGGGTATACTGTCTTGCACATGTCGGTAGGCCGGTCGGTCCGTCCATCCGTCCACCAGATGGTTTCAGGATGATAACTCGAGAACGCTTATGCCTAGGATCATGAAACTTCATAGGTACATTGATCATGACTAACAGATGACCCCTATGAATTTTGCGGTCACTAGGTCAAAGGTCAAGGTCACAGTGACTCGAAATAGTAAAATGGTTTCCTGATGATAACTTGAGAACGCTTACGCCTAGGATCATGAAACTTCATCGGTACATTGATCATGATTCGCAGATGACCCCATATTAATTTTCAGGTCACTAGGTCAAAGGTCAAGGTCACAGTGACTCGAAACAGAAAAATGGTTTCTGGATGATAACTCAAGAATGCTTATGCCTAGGATCATGAAACTTCATAGGTACATAGATCATGATTCGCAGATGACCCCATATTAATTTTCAGGTCACTAGGTCAAAGATCAAGGTCACAATGACTAGAAACAGAAAAATGGTTTCTGGATGATAACTCAAGAACGTTTACACCTAGGATCATGAAACTTCATAGGTACATTGATCATGACTGGCAAATGACCCCTATTGATTTTCAGGTCACTAGGTTAAAGGTCAAGGTCACAGTGACTCGAAACAGTAAAATGGTTTCCGGATGATAACTCAAGAACGCTTACACCTAGGATCATCAAACTTCATAGGTACATTGATCATGACTGGGAAATGACCCCTATTGATGTTCAGGTCACTAGGTCAAAGATCAAGGTCATGGTGACTCAACACTGTAAAATGGTTTCTGGATGATAACTCAAGAATGCTTACGCCTAGGATCATCAAACTTCATAGGTACATTGATCATGACTGGGAGATGACCCCTATTGATGTTCAGGTCACTAGGTCAAAGATCAAGGTCATGGTGACTCAACACTGTAAAATGGTTTCTAGATGATAACTCAAGAAAGCTTACGCCTAGGATCATCAAACTTCATAGGTACATTGATCATGACTGGCAGGTGACCGCTATTAATTCTCAGTTCACAAGGTCAAAGGTCAAGGTCACAGTGACTCGAAACAGTAAATGGTTTCCTGATGAAAGCTCAAGAATGCTTACGCCTAGAATCATGAAACTTCATAGGTTCATTGATCATGACTGGCAGATGACCCCCAATAATTTTCAGGTCACTAGGTCAAAGGTCAAGGTCACAGTGACTCGAAACATTTAAATGGTTTCCTGATGATAAATCAAGAATAATTCGGCCTAGGATCATGAAACTTCATAGGTACACTGATCATGACTGGCAGATGACCCCTATTGATTTTCAGGTTACTAGGTCAAAGGTCAAGGTCACAGTGACAAAAAAAGTATGCACACAATGGCCGCCACTACAACTGATAGCCCATATGGCGGGGCATGCATGTTTTACAAACAGCCCTTGTTATAATGACTTTTGGTGTAAAAGATACTAGCTCTATGTGTCTATAACGTAAATATTTGTTTCATTAATAATAACCAAAGCCATTCTGAATTCAATGCTGCAAAACTAACATGCTTTGCAATCTTTGAAACCTTAACAAAAACTAAAATATACCAGGTCAGAAACCACAACTGTGAGACTGCATCTTTAAAACATTTTCTTTACGAGAAAATTGAATGTTGCCAGTTGCACTGATGCAGTAACGTGCATTTTTTCAACCCGGAATCTCCATAGTAGATTTATTTGGCCTTGCATATAAGATTCTCCATTTTGTACAAAACATAGGTCATTCAACTGACCAAAGGTGTTAAAAAATCATCTGAAACCTGTAACTACAAAATGTAATTTAACAGTTCAATGACAAGCAAATCTTATTCGATTTAAAGTATTTTGAAAGTGCCCTTGATTCAAATGAAGGGAAAAGCACTAATGATAGGAAAGTTCATTGCCATTTGATCCCATTGTCAAATAAATCCATAAGTCTCCATCAAAACCCACCAATTTGTATTTAATGGAATCTTATTGCCAAAGGGCCCCAATTTTGTATGTTTCAATAGAGTGAAAGATTTGAATAAAACTCAGTGTGATTTTTTTGTTGTTGCTTGAACGGAAACAGAATATTTAAAAAATGAGTTGTGTGTAGCCCACAATTCAAATATTCAAATATTGATAGGATTTTTTTTAAATGTATGATTGGTTTGCAGATGAAACTGGAAATTTGTTGTATTAACGTGATGAGGGAAAATTAATGGGAAAAATTGTTTGGGTGTATTTTTTTTTAATTTGAGTGTCCATGCATTTTCAGTATAATAATCAGTATTCTTGTCTTTATCAAACCCATGTGGCCAAACATTAAATATGCATTGTAATACTTGTCTTTTTTGCATAATTAATTTTGTTTTCAGTAAGTATGTTTAAGAGCATTATTTGCTTGACTTTACTTGTTGCATGTACATTGTCCTTTGGAACAATAAATATTATAATGTTCCAAAAGTGTCTATTTTTATTATCTTGTTTTTAAGAAGGGAGGCTACTGTGGATTATTTCTATATATTAAATTCTCGAGTTATCCTCGTGTAATGATCATATGAAAGGGAAACAACCCCATTAATATTCAAATACCTGTCTGTAAGAGTTGCTTTTCTTGATCTGATTGAAAGCATAATTTTATCACCATAAGTAAACATTAAGCTACAAATAATTTAGCAAATATGTTTTATGGTAAAACTTTAAAAAAAAGTTTATTTATTGTTTTTATACAGAAATTGCAATATTTAACTAACCTCATTTTAACCAGCATATCGACTTAAGCATACATCAATTTGCTAGACTTCGAATGTTTTCTTATAGAGCTTATTTTGAGAGCTAGATTTCAGGCTTTCTTTTGCTTTTCTTTTCAGATTTAACAAGAAGCTATGATTCTGCCTTATTTTCAAAGAAAAGACACAGTATTAAGAAATTCTTCCGTAAGTTCCTTTTATTGCCACCTCCTGAAGAATTACAGCCCCATATATATATTACACAACCACATTAAATGTTACCTATTATTGTCATGCCACAAAGTATGGTATATCCTAAATTTCAATTGAGGTAAATTGTGATATGTTGACATTTTTACTTATTTGGCATCAATGTATTATAGGCCCAAAATAACATATTTCTGTTTGAGTTAACTTGTTGACTCTGAGAATGTAATAATAGTTAGATCATTTATAAATACTTAAATCGCAGATTTTACGTATGAATAATGGCGTCTATGTTCTTATGTATGTGTGAACTCAGGCCAATTAAAAAAATCATTCTTTTTTGTTACAAGTCTGCCAAAACAGACATATTGAAAAAAATGGCTATTTCTGTCAGGTCAGTTATTTTTCTTAAAATTCTGAATGAGTTTGGACTGTCACGTACAAAATGCACTTTTATATATATATTCACAGGGTGTAATCAATTTGGATTTCAAATAGATGTTGTGATTGCTTTTGTAACAAACACATTCCAACTTCCATTAATCTCATAATTTCAAGATAGATAATAGACAATAATCAATGATGTTTTATTGTTGAAGTTATTGTGTGTGTTTTAATGACACTTGATTGTACAATATAATGACATATTTTAACAAAAAAGTCATACCATCAACTGTAATTTATTGAAAATCAAGCCGAATTGGTGATAAAATATTTTTTTATTTGCACAGTCCTTTCATACAGTCAACATATTGAAACCATCATTTGGTATGTATCCTTTAACCATGCGGTATCAGCAAATAAGCATGTATTATCATGTTTATTTACTACAATCAAAATCACAACATCAGCATGCCATTCAAATTGTTTCTACACTGTGATAATGCACTGAGATTTTCCGATATTTTGCTGCTGCTCTTATCACAGAAGGATCTGTCTCATTTGGATTGCCAAATCTGATATTATAGTCCACCAAATGACCTGCCCATATCTTGCAATTGTATAAGGTGAAACAGGTTTATTAGGCTATAGTGTATAATTATGTTTTGGTATTTGAACCAACCAATACATTTAAAAGCTGATTTCCATCCTACCTATTTAAACCAACCCGCCTCTGCAAAGCATGCATCATGTCACAAAAAATTCACATGTCATAAATGTTTATTAATAATAGTGACCACAGGGAAGTGGGGGATACTTTTCAATGTGTAATTATAAAAGTAACATATACAACCACTTTGAAATGATGCATTTTTTGTCAGGTGTAGAAAAATGTATGATACTGTTCTTGGGGTTTAGTTGAGTTCCTACATCCGTAACCGTTATATACATGTGGCTTGTGATATCATCAAGCTTAACCCTTTGCATGCTGGGAAATTTGTCATCTGCTAAAATGTCGTCTGCTGAATTTCTAAAATAAGCATTTTCTTCGATTTTTTCACAGAATACTATCAGAATAGCAAACAGTTTGGATCCTGATGAGACGCCACGTTCTGTGGCGTCTCATCTGGATCCAAACTGTTTGCAAAGTCCTTGAAAATTCGGTTCCCGCACTGAAAGAGTTAACTAGGTGAAAACTAATGAAAAAAGTATGAAAAAAAAATTTGTCAATGGTACAATATAATGGACAACAGTGAGAACCACAAATGACACTAGTAACACGCAACAAACAAGCAGTAATTATTGCAAAAAGATCTTGTTTATTAGAAATTGCAATCTTTGCCTTATGGTTTTGGTAGATAATAAATGACCTTCGTTGCAGCCATACACTGGTCAACAAACTTCCAATGTTTCACACATAATGCAAATAAGTTTTTAAAAATGTGTCTGGTAAATTTAGTGACTACGTGTCACATTCTTTATTATGCCCCCCCTTCGAAGAAGAGGGGGTATATTGCTTTGCACATGTCGATCATGAAACTTCATAGGTACATTGATCATGACTGGCAGATGACACCTATTGATTTCAGGTCACTAGGTCAAAGGTCAAGGTCACAGCGACACAAAACGTATTCACACAATGGCTGCCACTACAACTGACAGCCCATATGGGGGGCATGCATGTTGTACAAACAGCCCTTGTTCTTTGTTGTCTTTGGTCCTCAAACAAAGGTAATAATAACCATGGCCTAACAATATATAGATAGCATCTGGTGGCAGCTGGGTATATCAGATCCACAATAAAAGACAGTCCGGTCTTTCAATGGAGCTTTGTAATGACAGTGACAGTCAACCAAGAGACCTGATATTAGTTATGATGGGAGTGTGTGCTAATTTATGTAAAGGATTGAACACTTAGATAATATGGCGTACATAATACAGTGACCTCAGACATGTTTCATGATGATTGAGTTTCCTCCACTGTAACATTCCTATGGTCTTTAGTAGAACTAGTGAAATTCTGTTTAATTGCAATTCAATGTATTTTATGCACATTTGCATGCATTACTTTGACAAATAAAAAATTGGCAATTAACAGATTATTGATATCTACTGTTAATGAATTGAACATCTGTTTTGCAACATTATACTTCAAACAAGGTAAATGAGTACAAGAGCACACAGCAAACCTGATGCTTACATCTGACAGTCATTAAAGCGGGTATATACGATTTTTTATATGTGTTTAATTGTAATATATTGATAAAATATGTTACAATAACACAAAATAGGCAAGAGAAATTATACATTTAAGCCGAATTTCATAAAATGCAGCAAAGACAAATTAGCGCCCGAGCCGATTGTGACGTACATATTTTCCTACAATAACCGAAGCATTCGTCTTTGTATTAGGATCGGAGTTAGTGTTCGTGTGTCGTATGAATAGATATCGTTGCAGGAATTCAAATAAACCGTTAAACTAAGTTTAGATTCACATTGTACATGTATGGTATACATGCTGGCGAATTCGGCTGTACAGCCGTTTTCAATTTCAGAATTAAATATTTGGCTTATTTCGCATTTTTCGACACATGTTCTTCTTAACTTTTATTTTAATTTATATTGAAATATATATATAATAAGTTGTGTACACATTTTATATAAATTCATAAATATTTGACAAAATCGTATATACCCGCTTTAAGCCAGCTTGCAGATTGTACATAACTTAGGTCTGGAATGAATGCTACAGCATAGCATCATGTGACATTGTTTCAATATGACATGACATAAACATACATGGTTTCATCGCTCTCTCGATTTAGTTTAATAAAACAATAAACCTTGGGTTATAACCGGCAACAAGCACAAGCTCTGAAAACACAAGGCTCAAAGGTTTAAAATTTAGAACATAACATTGAAATGTATATACAAACTTTGTTAAATATGTCTCTTTATAAGTGGTGATATACCTCTTTATAAGTGTTGATAAACCCCTTTATAAGTGTTGATATACCCCTTTATAAGTGTTGATATACCCCTTTATAAGTGTTGATATATCCCTTTATGAGTGTTGATATACCCCTTTATAAGTGTTGATATATCCCTTTATAAGTGTTGATAGACCCCTTTATCAGTGTTGATATACCCCTTTATAAGTCTAGATATATCCCTTTATAAGTGTTGATATACCCCTTTATAAGTGATGATATATCCCTTTATTAGTGTTGATATACCCCTTTATAAGTGTTGATATATCCCTTTATAAGTGTTGATATACCCCTTTATAAGTGTTGATACATCCCTTTATAAGTGTTGATATACCCCTTTATAAGTGTTGATATATCCCTTTATAAGTGTTGATATATCCCCTTATAAATGTTGATATGCCCCTTTATAAGTGTTGATATATCCCTTTATAAATGTTGATATGACCCTTCAAATATGTTGATATGCCCCTTCAAATGTGTTGATATGCCCCTTCAAATGTGTCGATATTGCCCTTTATAAGTGTTGATATGCCCCTTCAAATATTTTGATATGCCCCTTTATAAGTGTTGATATGCCCCTTTATAAGTGTTGATATGCCCCTTTAGAAGTGTTGATATGCAAGCCAGAACAATATCAATTTGTTGTTGATTTACATATTCAATTTATCATCAGCTTCCAAGCTGTGATAAACAATTGATGTATTATGCAGCATGTGTATTTGTGTGTAATAATACAATTAAACATATTGTTGGTATTTTCCATTCAAGGGAAGTTGTAGAGTTATTTAGTCCTTTTATGGTTTTGTTAATTAACATTTTTCTCCTTAAGGGCATATTTCGTTGGCCATATACAGTAGTTTGTTTGGCTAATTTCAGGTGTTGTCTTGTGGTTTGTTTGTTGTCTCTCATTTGTAAAGTTAAATTTGTTTAAATATGCTTGTTATTTTGAATAGTGTAAGATTTTCAAGAATAATTGAGAAATATTAATGTCGATGCTACGTTATTTTTTATTTGTGATCAGTAAGAGCAGAGTGTTTAATGTTTAAATACAAACTTTGGGATGTCTTATCGTTGAATAACTGTTCAGAAAAAGGAACATAATAGTTTTATAAGGCACACTAAACTAATAAATAACTCATTGAAATTTAAAGCATTAAGTGGGTTGTGATTTTACTGCAGATAAAGTATCCAGACATTCAGATATAACATGTTTTCTTTGCGGCTAATGGCTTGAATCGATAACCCTTGCTATTACTCAACGAGCCTGTGTGGCGGGTATTTAATAATGCGCTCGATTTAACTTGAGTCAGTTTTTTTAGTAATTGTTCGCATGTGAAATCATCACTGCTTTTGTACGTGACTTTAACTGCATAGTTCTGACTAACTCCCATGTATGTGACAAGTAGCTAGTAAAATGGTGGCTGTATCTGACTGAAGTTGTGACTTCCGAACTCTTTTGTGTAGTGGTTCAATCGAGTATGCGGAATTAAATTGTCGGATCTGTGTGCGAGGATTAGAAATGAACTGTAGTGAAAGTCATAAGTGTACTAATGTCAGTAGAGTGGCTTGAATACTCGTTGAGTGTTTTCATTCAGAAACATGTTGTATATATATGAGAGTTTGCATTGCAATTGAATTGTGTATAATTAAGGATTGTGCATTATTGATCTGAGAGAATTTAAACGTATCCAGTTGTTTGTATACATTGTTAAGATTCTCAATGATCAGTGAAAATTATCAATAAAAAAATAATTTTAAAAGCGTGGCATTTTAACCATGGATGTACAAGTAACTCAGACACCAAAGGTAACAGAGAGACGAGCCAAAGTTGAAGTGAAATCTGAATCTAAGCTAGATAGACAGAAGAGTAGAAGGTTTAGTCGCAGGTTTTCCTACAGCATTCGGAGAACTTTTCGACGTAAACGCAAGAGGATGAGCATATCTACACCAGTAAAACATGGTATTGTTCTTATTGTTATTAAGTATGTATGTGCTCAAAATGTGGTCCTAAATTAGCCTGTGCAGTCCGCACAGGCTTATCAGGGGTGATACTTTCTGCCTTTATGGTAGTTTTCTTGTACATAAAGTTTTTTCTTAGTGGAAATGCAGTTAAGACAGAAAGTGGTGTCCCTGATAAGCCTGTAGGAACTGAACAGGCTTGTCTTGGTAGACATGTTTGGCATATGTATTAAGCCCTGTTTTCCCAGAACGAGGCTCTGAGTTTGTGTGTATGATGAATCAACTTTCAATGTGTGATTTGCACTATGGTAGTGTTTGTGTGCGATGAATCAACTTTCAATGTGTGATTTGCACTATGGTAGTGTTTGTTTTTTCATTAAATTTGTTAAGTATTGATTATTGGCAGTGAAAGAAAAAAGGTAAAACTTAGTTTTTTTAATTGAAATTCATGCTTCCACTTGTGACAATGTTATTTAGCCCCTTTCCAACAACGAAATAACTCATTTCATGCTGGTATGGTAATAAATTACTACTAATGAAGAAAACTGAACTTTATTTCACACAAAAATACTTGTGTGTGCACAATAGTGTTTGTGTGCGATGAATCAACTTTCAATGTGTGATTTGCACTATGGTAGTGTTTGTTTTTTCATTAAATTTGTTAAGTATTGATTATTGGCAGTGAAAGAAAAAAGGTAAAACTTAGTTTTTTAAATTGAAATTCATGCTTCCACTTGTGACAATGTTATTTAGCCCCTTTCCAACAACGAAATAACTCATTTCATGCTGGTATGGTAATAAATTACTACTAATGAAGAAAACTGAACTTTATTTCACACAAAAATACTTGTGTGTGCACAATATGTTTAAATATGCTTATTTTCATTAGAACTTGGTGCTAATAGGATTTATTGCAATGTTTTAGGTTTAATCTGGAGCAGTGCCAGTGAATGAACAAATATATATTTGATATGTTTATAATACACTTGTACAATATGCTCAATACTGTGACATGGCTTTTAAAAACAAAATGTAAATGTGGTGGACTGATTATTCATTTTTATCAAATCTATGTATGTTTGTTTTATTACAAGGCTAAATTCATTTATTGTTAAGACGAATTGTTGATAGTTTTCATCAATTGAAGGCTTTATCTACCTGAGATAACCAGTATTTAAGCAAGTGTGAAACACTTAACATGAACAATGTTGGAGAAATATGGAAGATAATGTAGTTAAATGGCTGTAAGGTTGCAGAGAAATTTTGAACAATATATGTCAGGGAAAAAATGAAATTGAAAGGATCTTAATTGAGATATTATATAGAAGAAAGGCACTCTGTGGAAATGGGGCTTAATGAATTGCGTAAAGTGTTGTACAGTTTGTGCAGTCTGTGACTGAACTAGATTTTCTATTAGAAGAAAATTCTTTTGAATGAAAAATATCACGCAAGCAGGAAGTGTTGTTCTTGATTAGCACTTTCAGTGCTGGAACCGAATTTTGAAGGCCTTTGCAAACAGTTTGGATCCAGATGAGACGCCACAGAACATGGCGTCTCATCAGGATCAAAACTGTTTGCTATTCTGATAGTATTCTTTGAAAAAATTGAAGAAAATGCTAATTTTAGAAATTCAGCAGACAACATTTTAGCAGACGACAAATTTCCCAGCATGCAAAGGGTTAGTCTGTGCTGAGTGCGAAGGCTTATCTTGGACTACGCATTTTGCCCTGTTTTCCCAGAGTGGCCATCAGTTCCTCAGCTGCTTCCATTATGGGCTTATAAATAATTACACCCACATAATGTCTCATGTGTCAGTAATTGTCAGCACTGTCTGCAAGATAGAGCCAGGTCACAGGGAGACAAATTATTGATCAACCAGGCACTAGATTGCTTTTCAACATATGCCATGATTTTTGCTGTTTCCCATGATAGATCTAAATCATTCCTGTAGGCAAAATCGAAATTCTAGTAGGTTTATTAGATTTAAGAGGTAACCATGGCAATTGTATTTTATTTACCTAAGGAAATTCACAGTGCTTAATTGTTTCTATAGTTATGTTAAAAAATTGCTGACAAAACAGCCCATAAGTAATACATTCCAGAACGGTCTAGCAATTATTGCGTTTGCTTTTTTGATCCAGATAACCTAGGATCGATTAAGGATCGGACCAACATTTACTTTTTAAAATTTCTGTTTAAAGATATTTTTTCAAGTTATACAAATATCTCTGAAACTTTGAACAAAAACCTTTAAAGACCAAACTGTAGTGGTGGATTAAATTATATGATAATTATAAATGGTCTATTATTTTAAAATATTTGAAATGTAAATTAAAAGAAAAATGAGACAGAAAAAATACATAAAATGTAAAATTTCTGAAAATTACAGTTTTATGGTAAGTATACACTTTAAAACTTAATTATAAAAAATAAAAAAAATTGAACGCGTTTACTCTTCCAAAATATTAAAATCAATCATAATAATTCATAGCATTCAGGCAAAAATGTGACCATAATTTAACTATAGTATTGCATGTATACCATCTGATAAAACAAAAAACACATACTCCGATACAAAAGGTCCCTTAGATTGCCAGAGGTGACTAAAACATGTATGACAAACATTTCATTCATATTTTAAGACAACTCAAATACCATTAAACCTGTCATAGGTCATAGGAAGTAGCCTATGGTCATTATATAGCTATTAATGTTTACAAAGTGTTGACCATTCACACTTTTGTCAAAGGTCAAAAAGTGTTTTTGTGGTTGAAAGGTCAATCATCAAGAGATGAGACATGACATTGTTATTTTTATCTTGAAGCATTGTTTAAATGCGTGTATTAAATGTGTGTGTGTGTGTTTGTCGCCAAATTTCAGTTAAAAAAAGGTTTACAAACTAAATGGACATTAAATCAACCACATTTTGTATGACCTTTTGGTGGCCTTAAGGTCAAGGGGAAGTGAATCACAAAGAATGCCAGCCATTACAAGACATTTCTAAATGAAAATGGTGCAAATGGGGGTGCATAAATTAAGAATAGATTACATTTTTTATGCCCCTGAAGGAGGGCATATAGTGATCGGACTGTCCGTCCGTCTGTCCGTCACACTTTGCGTTAAGTTTCGACTTCTATCTTCTTACGTCTATGTCACTTCAGATAGCAATTTCATATTTGGCATGCATGTGTATATGGACAAGGCCTTTCCATACGCACACAAATTTTGACCCCTGTGACATTAACCTCTAACATAGGGTCCGCGTTTAGGTTTCAAAAAAAGCTCAGAACTTCTATCAAGGGTTTATAGGGGGCATAAGTCATCCTATGGTGACAGCTCTTGTTTATCAGTTGAATTCTGTGTTCATCCATGGCAGTGTCTAAGTCTAACAGTTTTCATTCAGTATTTACCAGAAAATCAGTTTTTCTGAAAATCAGTTGCATACTCCTTAGTAATGGCCTTTGAATTATGGAAAACTGGCATGTATTGTAATTATGGAAAACTCAGGCATGTAGTGTTATTATGGAAAACTGGAATGTTTTGTAATTATGGAAAACTGGAATGTATTGTAATTATGGAAAACTGGCATGTATTGTAAGTATGGAAAACTGGCATGTATTGTAATGATGGAAAACTGGAATGTAGTGTAAGTATGGAAAACTGGCATGTATTGTAATTATGGAAAACTGGCATGTATTGTAATTATGGAAAACTGGAATGTAGTGTCAGTATGGAAAACTGGAATGTATTGTAATTATGGAAAATTGGCATGTATTGTAATGATGGAAAACTGGAATGTAGTGTAAGTATGGAAAACTGGCATGTATTGTAATTATGGAAAACTGGCATGTATTGTAATTATGGAAAACTGGAATGTAGTGTCAGTATGGAAAACTGGAATGTATTGTAATTATGGAAAATTGGCATGTATTGTAAGTAAGGAAAACTGGCATGTATTGTAATCATTGAAACTTGGCATGTATTGTAATTATGGAAAACTGGAATGTAGTGTAAGTATGGAAAACTGGAATGTACTGTAATTATGGAAACTTGGCATGTATTGAAATTATGGAAAACTGGCATGTATTGTAATTATTGAAAATTGGCATGTATTGTAATTATGGAAAACTGACATGTATTGTAATTATGGAAAACTGACATGTATTGTAATTATGGAAAACTGACATGTATTGTAATTATGGAAAACTGACATGTATTGTAAGCATGGAAAACTGACATGTATTCTAAGCATGGAAAACTGACATGTAGTGTAATTATGGAAAAATAGAATGTATTGTACTTATGGAAAACTGACATGTATTGTAAGTATGGAAAACTGGCATGTATTTCAATTATGGAAAACTGACATGAATAAATTGTAATTATTGAAAAATGGAATGTATTGTAATTATGGAAAACTGACATGTATTTTAGGAGAAAAATATATACATATATTCGAGCTACGCTCTGGAAAAAAGGGTATAAAGCATGATGTGAATAAAAGTTTGTCCCAGATAAGCCTGTGCAGTCTATCTGCAGGGATGACACTTTCCACTTTAAATTTTTTTTTTTTTTAAGAGGTCTCTTTAAATGGAAAATCCAGTCTGTGCAGACTGTGTTACAGTCCCTGATAATTTTAGCCTTTGTGTTGTGACCATAGTTGGGTTCAAACCATTTAAGTGATATTATATTTAGAGGGTTGACCAGTAGCAAAAGCTTGTAACAGCTGTTGATTTCAATGACAGTTAAAACATTGTTTGTTTTCAACCTTCGGTGGTTTTTGTTTGGTCTAACAGAGGCCTTGACCATCTGCCTTGTGGGCCATGGATTCATGAATGAAAAGCCACCGCTGACTAATTCACATAATTGATTAGCTGAGATTTTATGGTAGCTTGTATTTCAACTTCAACCATTGTCATGGCAGAATGAGACTAAAATGTTGAAATATAGAGGAAAATTTAATCCATGATGATCGGAATTCATTGATTTGTTTGCAGCTGGATGTGAAATATGTGGGGTGATTTGTGATTGTTCTTGACTTGTTCCGGTTGTTATATGCTTTATGGTATTGATCTTAAACATTTTTTTAGGTATACAAAAATGTTTTGATATGATGTGTGGTGTTTCTTGTAGAAGAAAATATTATGATTACAATAATTGTTGCTAAGTTGTACAAAAGTTTATGGAAATGTTAACAACAATAGAGTAAAATGAAGATGTGTTGATGACGGAAAAAAATACTTATTTATGGAGCATACAGCAATATAAATATATATTTGAAAACAATGAACAAGCTACTCAGTGGATTTCGGCACAGTGTGGGTAAGAAAATATATACAATAAATTTAGTCTTTATATGTGTTAATATAATTATTATAGATAATGTTTTTATGAATATTGAATATCACAGAAGGTATAATTCTGTATAAATCCACCATTAATTACACGGTACTTAATGTCTGCACAATAAGAGTTCTTTCTAGTTTTTATATTAAAAAATTAACAAAGTTAAGGAAATAAAACATATTAAGTAACTGATTAAATGGTTACATACCACTTACAACCAATAATATGATACAACATGTGCAGTGTCAGTTAAATGTTACAAAGTCCTTGCCAATTGACAGGTTAAGGAATACAGTACAGCCAAAGCGGAACAAACGTATTTCGCGATCCGCGGTGGCAAGGCGAAATGAGTCGAAGCCGCGTCAGTCTTTGAAGCCGCGTCAGTATGCGGCGGCAAGTCGCATTTCGCCGCGAAACTTCGCATCTGTCCGCCGAGGCATGCCGCGATCCGCGACATGATGCCGAGTCGATGCGCATCATGAAATAAAAAATCTTTTTAAAATTATTAGTTACATGTTGTTAACAAATTTTGAAAGAACAATTATAATAATAATTAAAATCATAATAAATTTATTGTGCGCGGATTGTATTAGAATATACATGTAAGCATAGTTAATGTGTCAGGCCAATTAAGTTTGTTTCCCGCCCGTAGTGTATGTATTTCACACATAAACAAGGTCACGTAATTATGTTTTCGCACATACAAGTGGTCAAGGCTCCAGCATATGGTGGATTTATAAAGCTGAGAAAATTAGCGGTTTGAAGCCACATCAATAATCAAGACGGTGACGACGTATTTGTTGTTTTGTTAATTATCAGCTTATTATAACTATTGTTTGAATATGCGTATATAAACACATTTTATTTTGTTCATATTATACAGTTAATATCGCTACTAATTACCTGATAATCCCGTATATTCCAGTTTTAAAGCAAATGCTGGTAAATATTTACGATACACAAACATTCTCGATATTTCCTTAAGTATCAAATACATTTTGGCATTTGTTACTATTTATAGAGATGATGAAATAACATCTAATCGGGGCGTTTTTTTTCCCCACTGAACACGCGATTAACGCCTGACGTGATGTTCATGTATTTATACAACACAAAATACACCCAAACTATCCAAATGACGTTCTACATGTCTGCATAATTTTCGCGCGCTTTTTATAAAGGATATTTTAGCACTGTTTATATGACGCTAGAATTTGCCAAAGGTTGCGTTAGCATTAAAATTTGGAAGTGTGTTTCGGATTACAAATTTAATAATGATAATCGAACGAAACATTAACAGTTGCGTGTAATTAATTCTACGCTACACATACATGTAGGTGGATATCTTTTCACTTGATCCGCTGCGTTCGTATGCGGCAGATTTACTCCGCGAAAGTACGCGAGGTTAATACAGACTCGGCGTCGTTGCGCGGATCGATGCAGAGTGCCACGGCGATACGCCACTTGAACGCACAATTCGGCCACAATTCGGCCGCCGCGTACTAATAATCTGGCCGTGGCATAGCCGCGGATTATGTTTGTGCCGCGTTGGCTGTACTGTAAGTGGTCAAAGAGATAGCCTAGGTGTAACAATTATAACAAAGAAGGTCTGTTTTAAAGGGACCTTTTCACAGATTTAGGTATGTATTGAAGTGTGTCATTATAGAATTTATAAATTGATAATGTAAACATTATAACTAAATAGCTTCTAGTAAAAAACAAGAATACAATTAAAGAAAGACTTAATAATTTCAAATACTATTCATTCTCCTCAGCATACTATTTGCCAGAGATTTAACTCCACTCAGAAGCAAAGTGAAAATTGCTATGTGCAACCAGCATAAAACCAGAACAGCCTGCAAGTAACCCTCAGACTGTTCAGGTTTAATAGGCTGTTTGCTGCTCATCAGTATCTAAGGGTTGGAAATAAAGCTTTAAAACTTCCCAGGCGAAATGAAGGCTTTATGATCATGGTATACCATGGTTAACCATGGCTGACCATAGTCATATGACCATGGTTTACATGACCATGGTTTACTATGGCAGACTATGTTTTGTTAAATGGCACCACAGTCTTTGGCCATGGTCAACTTGACCATGGTATAAATACCATGGTTGACCAAGGCAAAATATCATGGTCAACTATGGCAAAATACCATGGTTGACCATGGCCAAATACCATGGTCATGATGACCATGGTCAAAGACTGTGTTGCCATTTAACAAAACATGGTTGGCCATGGTCATATGGCCTTCCTTTTGTAAAACGGCACCACGGTCTTAAGAGGTTATGGTTTTTACGGAAAAGGCTGATGATAACTGCTGGAATTTCTGCAGGAATTTCCTGGAGAATTCCAGGAAAAAGGTCAGGCTTGATAGTTCTGTTTTTTTTAAAACCAAAACTAGAAATAATAGGCAGTTTGTTTTTAATAATTAACTTTTTTGCATTGAACACTTGTGTGGAAAAACTCTTATTTTAAGGGATAATTGTGTCCAGGGCAATTGAATTACTGAAAGAACTTAAAGATAAAATTCAACACTGCATTAAAATCATTAGAATTGCTGACACTTCATCGGCATGTTGGCACACAGTTAATAAGTATGAAAATATTGGTTATGCTTCTGAATCTGTTGAAGGCAAAAACATTCATAAAGCAGAGGAAAGAGTGACAATGCAGCAATATTTGGGAAACATAAGTGAACACAGTGCCAAAGAAGTTGAAAATTGGAACCATTATTTCTGATCAGTTTAGCCAGTTATTTATTAAAGACTTACATTTCCAAATATAACATAAACCATGTGGCTTCATTCAGCTTGCTTCCGTTTCAACTTCCTGTGCACACAATATTCTTCCTTTGTAAAAACAGCAATGCAATGTACATGTTTGTGTTCTTGATATCATCTTAAACAGTTCGTGAAATAAGATGTCCTTAAAACTTAAGCTGTTCTTTTAATTCTTCACTTGAAGAACAATTAACGCTATTGCACATTTTATGTAAATGAACATTAAACACCATGGGAACACTAAAATGAAAATAAAAGTAGCTTTGCCGATCATGGTCCACGTTTTAATTTATCATGGCCAACTTATATATAATGGTCTGTCTTTTGTCACCATTGCAAACGATGGATTATGTTTTTTGTGACCATGTCCAACCATGGTCTGTCTTTTTGACACCATTGACAACCATGGTCTGTCTTTTGTCACCATTGCCAACCATGGTTAACCAATTGGCACCATTGCTGAGCATGGTCCATGATTTTTTGTGACCATGGCAAACCATGTTCCTGATCATGTTCCACCACGGTCTTTGATGGCTGACAATCAAATACCATGGTCAACCATCAAAAACCATGGTGACCATGGTCTACCATGGTCATCATTTCGCCTGGGTTGAATCCAGTAAGATACGTTTTTAAGTTAATTTAACTTTCTAAGGGACTACAAATACGTCAAAATATGTATCTAAGTGGTAATGGGTTAATTAATCAGTACCGTAAAACGTTGTGTATAACGCGCATTTATGTATAACGCGCATCTACTTTTTAAAGCTAAAAAATCGGGAAAAAAAGTTTTTGAAGCAAAAAAATCGGGGGGAAAATTCCGTACCGCAGGCTAACTGAAAATCGTTATATTTACATTGCCGATCTTACGTATTCTTTTATTGCTTCAATTATAAATTATTTTTTAAGACGATAACGATACAACTAGTTGGTGTTTTTTTAAAATCATATTATGCGTAAAAATAAATATTTGGATTTAAATGAATTATGCATGAAATGCACACTTTCCACGAGGATACCATCAAGGTTTTCATCATATGTCTCCGAAGTAACTGTCCACGATTTTATCGTGGAGTACACATAACAGATGGATTAGTTATAACTAAGAAACTGACATTATTGATTGGTATTGTCACCTGGTTATTCATGCATGACTAATTCACAACCGCGCGTTTTATTTACAATGCCGATATCATGCGTTCTTTTCGAGTGTCTAAAATTGACAGGAGACTTTAACGACTCAAACTTCTCAACACCATCACGACATTACCGGTGATAAACAAACAATGGAGGTGTGAAGCCGTTTGCCGGTTCGCATGTTTTGATAATAGCCCAGCTACACAAAACTTGACAGGTGACGCAAATTGCTCAATAATCACATCCTCAATCTTGACAAGACGTATGAAAACGTGTAAACAAACACAGCATCAATTTTATTAACACATTTGAAAAGCAAGAAAAATAATCTTAAATATATCGGGAAATACCTTGCCGACATACTATTGTAAATCGACAAGTGCCCCCAAATAAATTGTGTAACCCTAGTACAGTAGGGTATAATATTGTGGGAAAAGTAAACAATAACATTTAAATAAAAATGGCTTCCTCGTTTTTCATTCTCTTCTTCAAATTTATTTGATTTCAATGCTCTGTACGTACCTGAAAAAGATATAAAATATATATGTTAACTTTATAATGTTTGTTCATCTTATTCAGATCGTCAATATAACACTATTATTAACATAGTTACAGTTAAAACACCGGAAAACAGAATGATGCGAATTACCGCTACTGGGTAACTGACAGCGAAAAAATGTCTTGGCATGGCTGTAGTTGTGCATAACGCGCATCAAGTTTTTAAAATGAAATTTTGGGGTAAAAAAGTGCGCCTTATACACAACTTTTTACGGTACTTAGGGTCTTACAGATGTTTGTGGGCAGTTATTGATAATATTCTCGACTCATGACTGTTCAAGTTTCTTGTTGATATTTTGTCGGTGTTCATGACTCAAGAATTGAGTGTTGAATTGTTGTATCCGGTTAAAGAAAACTACAATGTTAACACCAGTTTTGCGCTCAATGCTGAGTGTGAGGATTCCTGGATTGTCGAGTGATCTGGTAAGACGGACTTCCTGGGACAATGTTATACATGCATTACAATGATCCTGAACAGTTGGTAAGTTTGTAGCTGATAATTTGAGATGATTAAAGGGATATGTTCACAGAATTTTATACTATTGAAAGAAAATAAAACATCTTTCCGCAATATCTAATTAATAAAAAACTTTACTCTTAACCCTTTCCCCCATAAGAAGCAAAGTGAAAATGGCTTTTGCAACCAGCATTAAACCAGAAAAGCCTGCGAGTAACTTGCAGTCTGTTCAGGTTGTTTGCTGTTTGCTGCTCATTAGTAACTAAGGATTGGAAATGAAGCCTCTAAAACTTGAATTTAGTAAGAAAGGTATTTAAATAAAAGCAACTTTCTAAAGGACTACAAATGCATCAAAATACGTATCTAAGTAGTAAAGGGTTCATGTAGAAGATATTTAATTATTTAAAAATCAATCACCTTAGCATTTGTGTGACTCATGTTTTGCTTATTTGTATACAATTAAAATTTGAGGGTTAAAGTACTTGCATACGATAACTGGTAATCTGGTAGACTTAATCTTTTGTGGCCGCTTTACAACTGCCAAATATGGTCCGACATCATACCTACAGTCATAACCTTTGTAATCTTTCACATCACAAACTATTTTATCTGAGTTCATTTAGTGTCAAAATTGTGTCATTTTTGTGGAACTCCGAATGATTAGATTAGTCCATCTGCATTGTCATCTGTGAAAGATTGTAATTATTTTGTAATGAGGTATTGTGTGTTAACATTTATTATGTTGTTTTTGTTTCAAATTGAAATAGGATAGGATTCCAACAGATAAATTACAGAATACATAAGCTTAAATTTCAGTTTTATTGCAAACTTGTTGATCTTTACTATCATGGACACAACAGAATAAACACCACAATTGTTGAATTACAGTAACCTTATACTTTCACAAATGAAATGTGTATTTTTTTGCTGTATATGTATAAACCCTGATTAGATCCGGTTCAACTGAGTGACATTCACAGGTCATCGTATAAATGTAAACAAGAGCTATCTGATAGCCAGTTTTTGCACATACTACATTTACATATTCATACATGCACATTGTAATTTGAAGATTTAAGGTTCTTGCTTTCAAAAATATTGTGTCACAATTGCGACTTTTACATTGTTTTCTGTGAAAACAGAGTTGATGTTATGTGACTGTTGGAAACAATCGGGGAAATAATATAATTATATACACATATAAAAATCACACTTATATTTGTGTCGAGAAATTGATGTTACAGTTGGCTGCAGTTTAAAGTAAGTGTTTTACCTAAATGCGTAATTGTTGTTCTGTAGTTAAAAATTGTGTTGTTTTTAGGTTGTTTCAAATTGTGCTGTTTTAAGTATTGTTCCTGAAAAAGCAATAAGATAGTGACTAAAAAAGAAGGAACTGGGATTTTGAAATTAACTGTTATAACGTTGTATGTCTTAACCTTTTATAATTTACACTTTGTCTTCATATATTGATAGATAGCCAACTTCCATATTTCTTACACAGTTTACATACAGATGAATTAGCTCGGGGCTAATTTATTTGTTTTACAATTATGATGTTCATTGACGCAACAGTGTAGTTTCTACAAAAGTACGCTGAAAATTGGCAGAAGGATCTATGATGCAACTGTATTACAGAGTCATAATGTTTACAAAAATAGCATGACTTTGTGATGAATTGTATTGACATTCTAACTTGTATGTTTTGTTAGTGGTGAATCTTTGCTCAATATAACAAATGGAAAATGTAGATGTTTTTTCAACAGTTAAATGACATCATGAAATTTTATATAACTTTTAGCGAATATCAGACAAACTGATTTGTGATTATTTTTAAATAGTTTTAAATGAGGCACATACTCCAACATTTTTTTGCGTAAATTAATTTGGTTGATAATCAATAGAGACTGAGATATTAATATGCTCACAGACATGTTTGTGAAGTGTAAATACAAATATTGAAATCAGATGAACATTGTAGACTTAAAATACACAACTTATATATTAGTCATGTTCTTAGAAAACTGGGCATAATGCATGTGCGGTGTGCACAGGCTAATCAGGGTCAACACTTTCCGCTTTTATGACATTTTTCGTTAAAATGAAGTCTTTTCATAGCAAAAATCCAATTTCAGCCGAAAGTTTCGTCCCTGATTAGCCTGTGCACATGCATTATGCCCAGTTTTCTCAGGACACAACAAATATTATTCTAGACCCATAATTCCGTTGCCCTATAATATGTCTCTGGCTTGGTTAAGAGCAGATAAGAGCTGACTGCACAGAAACAAAACTGGTAAGCAGACAGACAGACTAATATAAGTATTGACAAGTGACAAGCACTAAAGCAAACCAATATATGAAGCTATATTGGATGGGGCCTCCGAGCTCGTTCTCTTTGAATGTCTGAATGCACTGAATTGACATTCTGGTCAATGTATTCCGACGCAATGGCCTATTTAAGGCAGGGGCGTAGATAATGGGGGGGCAGGGGGGGCAGCCGCCCCCCCAATATTTCAGCTAGTCATCGTTATATAAATAAACGTAAAATCCCCCAAAAATTGCCGCCCCAAAACCAGTATTTTTGTAATCACGCGCCGTCAGTGCAGAAGCCATGTGTCCCCTCTCCGTCTGCTCTGAGGTTGCCAATAGTGATGTTTAATATCCCTTGTTAGGTGTCATAAACTAGGGGCCGGGGTAAATGTCATTGCGTTAATTGTTTCATTGTTCTTTTCCGTGATTGCACTGTCAGTGTTTTGATTAGGGACAGGCGATTCTTTTAATTTTAATTGATCGCTTTAATTCAAAGGTAACTGCCACTTATTTTGAGTAAATATACGCGTGAAAAACAGTAATTAGTTTGAAAATATTTTTGTTCTCTAAGTACATCAGTAAACTCTGATTGATGAATTTTATGTTGTAATTAGAGTTTTTGGAAAGAAAATAACATTTATATCAACATGAAAGTTCCCCCAAAACGCACCATATTAATTGTAATTAATTTTTTTTCTGAACCACGGGAGAGGACAACCCTCTCAAACGAACCTCTTTATGTTCCCAGTACAGAAATTGGACCGCCCCCCCAATGTTGGGAGGTTATCTACGCCCCTGATTTAAGGCAATGCTGACCTATTAAATTCGTTAGCAAAATTCATATTAAATGATAACAATTTGTAAATGTACATTTGTTGGAAATTTACACATGCGGATGCACTTCACTGAAAGATAGGCTGCACTCCACAATATTGATTTCTGGCGGCTGGTCACACATGGATGTTTGTGATATCTATCTGTGAGTATGGACATTATTGGCAACAGCTGTCAGTGGTAAACTCATCTGTAATCAGTAAAAATAGCTCCTCAAAAACAAGGATCAACCATGTGGAAGGGTCTACAGCTCAATCCCACTTTTTTCTCATTTCAATGTTTAATATACTAATACAAACTTAATTTCATCTGTAATTAAAAAAAAACAAAAAAAATATTCAAAATAAAATTTTGTCTAATTTTATGTTAAAATGATGTTAGGACTGTCAATATTTTAAAGTCGAAAAGATGTTATCCATTTGAAATTCGGATCCTAACTTGCTAGGATTTTGATCACAGTTACAGTTTCAAAACAAAACTCTGACAGTAAACAGGTTTCAATATAAAAGGAGATGATGTTACTATTGTGTTGTGTTGTTTTTCTATTTTTATACACTGAAGTCCTCATGGGTGTTGCCTATAATTTTGGCTTACAATCTGTCATATAAGTAGCCCAGATATGTTTGTACTTGTTCCTATTGCCACCAGGGGAAAAAAGAGAAATGAATTCAAAATCTGGAAAATAGGTCTTACATTTTGTCCCATGAAAGCCTGAGGGTGGCCCATCAGTCTTCTTTGCTCAGATTCTGATATGATCCTTTGCCTTTTCTTGGGAGAAATTACATGCTTATCAAAAAGCTTCCTTTCAACCACAATGTTTCCCAACAATTATGGGTAATTATCTTATCTAAACGACTTAATAAACATTGTTTATTGTCCAAAGAAGCTGTGAGGTTAATCACGCAAAGTAATTGGTCAGCTATTCTATTAGCTGGTGACTGGAACTTATACTTTTTTGATTGCAGGAGAATGCAAAAAGTATTGGGGTGGTGAGGTCAAGCAAGTGTGAGGTTATGGTAATGCTGTTATTAGTCCCTGAACATTTACTTTTATTGTTTGTGGATTTTGTTGTTGTGTTTTATCAATTCTAAGTAAAAGTTGCACACAGATTGTTGTTACTGTTGTGATCAATACCACCCTAATAGAATGTATGCCAAAAATAATGTTACAGTTTAACAATTTTTATGTACACTTTGTCAAACTGGAGGCTTAACATTTTGAAATCTGGGATAAGCGTTGTTTTTTGTGAGTATTCTATACAATAATTATTGTATAGTGTAAATTAACCAAACAGAATTGAAAACATGAATGCATTTAGGCCCCTCGTTAAACATGGAGGTTACATTGCACAAGTTTTTGCTTTGAAGATACAAGTTGCCAGTGTGTGTCAGCTTGACTAACTTTCAAAGGTTACCGCTATTTTTAATAAATTTAAATGATATAGCAAGTGCTGCCTACATAAATATCATACAAACCATCTGGACAGTTTTAACATATCCAAGGGGTTGAGTTGTTATTGTTGTTTTCCTTAGAGATTTTTGTGAACTACCTGATCTGTAAGTTGGGTCTGAGCCGTGCTCTATGAAAATGGGACTTAATGCATTTGCGTAAAAAATTGTCCCAGATTTAGCTTGTGCAATCCTGAAAGGCTTATCAGGGGTGACACTTTCCGCCTTAACTGGATTTTAGCTTAAAACGGACTGCCTTTGCATGTAAAATACCATAAAAGCAGAAAGTGTCATCCCTGATTAGCCTGTGCAGACAACACAGACTAATCTAGGTCAACACTTTATGCACATGCATTAAACTTCATTTTCCTATAGTTAGGCTCATATCCAGGGGGTTGGGTTGTTGTTGTTGTTTTCCTTTGAGATTGTTCTGAGAACTATGTGATCTGAAGGTTGGGTCTGTATGTGGTAGATCTGGATGGAGTAGGCCTGGATTGGGTTTCTTAATGAGAAAACATGTATCAAATAAGGTGCACAGTAGACCCATTTACCTGTACACAGGTTGACCAGACTTATCATTGGTCGGTGTTGAAAGCAACAGTTGTGGGATGCCAAACAGTGTTGGATATCTGTTTGTTTGGTAAATGGGGTGCATTAGCCTGTACCCTAACACTAATCATTGGGGTGTTGATGCAATAAATCTGCGGGTCTGAAAAGTGATGTTGCCATGAAAGATTTATGGCTAGGATGATTTATGTCTCGGGTTTTGGATAAAGTGCAGATTGCTTATTGTAATAATGCATATTACAGAGTGGTTTGGGACAATTCAATAACCGGGCAGCCCATTGCAGGGATGATATATTGTTTACTGGAAAGGCCAACATGTTTCGTGCATTTGGAATTGGTTGATTTGCATCTGAAGCAATGAATATTTATTATGTCGAGTCTGGATGTTTATCTGAAATAGAGACACAGGCTCCTTTGTAAGAGATGGACTCAGAAATTGTGAATGATACTAGAATTATGACAGGAGAGTGTGTATTAGCTTGGAATAGGAACAGTTAGGGACTTGTATTGAATATTGTTCAGGAAATTTAATGTGTGATTCAACTTTTATTTTATGTGGCGTTAGCTATTTTCACACTTTATGGTGCTCATCTAATTTTGTTTATTATCATACTGTTACAGACTTTACAGTACACTTGGGATTTTCTTGGATTTGTTGCGATGACTTAATATTTATTTCTACTAAGAAATATAAAGAAAAAAAGAGAAAATGTGTGAATGGATAATAAATAATAAAATAATATGTCATAAAGTAAGTAAGTAAATAAATGAAAAAAAAATATACAAAACAAATAAATAAAAATGCTGTGAATTGTTAAAATGTATTAAGTGACTTGCTGATTATTCTTTTTATTAGAAGGAGTCAGATTAAAAATAATAAAACACTGTCTTATATTCAGTACTTGTTAGCAGTACTTAGAAGTCATTTAAGGAAATTTAATTGTTGTGTTCAAACGTTCCCGGAATAGCACTGAAAAAAAGATATTCAATGAATGTAATTGTGTTGTAGAATTGGATGACTGCCTAAATAGGGTTCACCATGAAATGTGTTGACTTGTTGATGGATATCTGGGCATTGTTCAACATGCAGAGAACACTTGTCAATTTGTGTCCATTTTGATATTAAGGAAGTGCATAATTAAAATTATAAACAATGTCTGACACTGTCTGTATATTGTGATTACTTGGATTATATGTGCCTTAAAATGATGATCATACATTTCTTCCGGCGGCTGTTTTTCAGTAAGTTCTCTTAACAGATTGTCTCCCTTAGATTGTGTTTTATTTAACCCTTTATGTATTTTGAGTCACATGTAAGTCCCTTAAAAAGTTTTAATTACATTTAAGACCTTTTGTACTATATTTAAATTTTAAAAGCTTCATGTCCAACCAATATTAATTAGCAGCCAACAGTATAAAACCTAAACAGGCTGTTCTGGTTTTATGCTGTTTGCACATATACCGGTAGCTGGATTTTACTTTGCTTCTGTCCGCCCCTGCAAAATGTTGTTCTGCAGTTCAAGAATAATTCGTGAAATATTCATGAACTGTTTCATGAACCAAGTTCATGAATAGTTCACAAATAGTCAGTGAACAGAAAATGGGCCGCGTCTGTGAAATGTTCTTGAAATTTTAGTTCATTAACTGTTCATGAACACTAATGGCATGACGTGTTCATGAAATATTCTTGAAACCTAATGGCATTTTGTATTCATGAACTATTCTTGAACCCTTATGGCATAAAGTATTCATGAACTATTCTTGAACCCTAATGGCATGAAGTGTTCTCGAACTATTCATGAACACCAATGGTATGAAGTGTTCTTGAACAGTTCATGAACAACAACAAAAAAGAAAAAATCTTCATGGTTTAGCTGTTCATGAACAGTTCATGAACACTTTTCTTCTATTTGTAAATGGCCCATTTTCTGTTCATAGACTGTCAGTGAATAGTTCATGAACCATAATTCTTCACGAGTTCATGAACTGAGGTCTTACAAAGATTATTATAAGTGTAAGCGAACATGAGAGACTACAAACAAGAGACATCATTTGCACTCAACAGACAGGTCAGGGTAGAAGAAAAATTGAACAGTATTTTAACATATTGTATTGAAGAACAGTTTTTAATATATAATTGTTATTCTAGTTTTGTCCAATATCATAACATATAAAACAAGAGCTGAAAACCATGCTGATCTATTCTAAGCTTTGTCACAAATATGTTATTTAAGACAACAGACGCTCAAAACTTCGCACAGTCAAAAACACACTGTAATAAACACACTAAGGTAATGTAGCAATGTATGACTATTTGAGTGGAAAATACAATTTTAAAAACTGCCACACGTTTAAGATCACAGGTCACAGCAAATCCTTGAAAATGAGGCACAACTCTGGAAAAAAGAAATACAGAGTTGTGGTAACTGTGCCCATGAGCTTCAATGAGCACAGGGAATAAGTGTGTGAAGTTTCAATTAGTTACAGAGATACCAGCTTCAATGCACAAACTTTACACAGGGAACCGACATTTACAAATAGGTGAGTACATAAGCTCATTCCCCTGCGGAAAAGTTCGCAGTTAAACCATGTGCCAAACATGGTCATTCGTGTTTGAAACATGTCCAGAAAACATGTTCTGACTCTCATTTGACCATGATATAACCATGCTTGAAACAATTTGGTTGATCACGTTTCTAAAAAATGACATCATGACCAGAACATGTTTGATCATGGTCAACAAAGGCTATGATATTGCAATGATATGACAATTAACAACTGTCATCGAAATGACAATGTTTTGACCACATTTTTAGCTCGACTATTATATATGAAATATATATAGTGGAGCTATCCTACTCACCCCGGCGTCGGCGTTGCCGTTTCCATATCCATTCCCGTTGGCGTACGGTGCAAATGTTAAAGTTTGCGTACTACCCCAAATATTTTCAATGTCCCTTGACATATTGCTTTCATATTTTGCATACTTGTTTACCATCATGACCCCAACATATAAACAAGAGCAGACAACTGTATCAAGCATTTTGACAAAATTATTGCCCCTTTTATACTTAGAATATGCATATTATTGATAAATCTATGTTAAAGTTTGCGTACTACCCCAAATATTTCCTATGTCCTTTGACATATTGCTTTCATATTTTGCATACTTGTTTACCAACATGACCCCAACTTATAAACAAGAGCAGACAACTGTATCAAGCATTTTGACAGAATTATGGCCCCTTTTATACTAAGATAATTGAACATTTTGCTTAAATTGCCATTACTTCTTAATTTATGATCAGATTTTATTAATACTTTGACAAAACAACACTTACCTGAATACCACAATGGATTCCACCCAAACAATACCCCACGCCCCAACCCAGAATCCCTGCCCTCCCCCCCCCCCCAAAAAAAAATAATTTTTTTTTCCCTTTTTTTATTTGTGAAAGATCATCTTATAAATGACCACACCACTCATTATACCCTCCTCTCAACCCCCCTCCCCCCTACCTTTCCCCCCCCCAAAATTTTTTTTTTTCCCTTTTTTTATTTATGAAAGATCGTCTTATAAATGACCACACCCCACATTATACCCCCCCCTCAACCCCTCTACCCACCCCCCCAAAAAAATAATAATAGTTTTTTTCCTTTTTTTATTTTTGAAAGATCGTCTAATAAATTATTGAATATGAACAATTTCCCCATCATGGCTTACGTTATACTGTCAAGCACTAGAATAGTCGAGCGCGCTGTCCTCTGACAGCTCTTGTTTAACATGTCTGGCTCCAGGGCTATAGATAACAAGCGTATGTGCGTTATTGCGCAATTAAAATAACCAAAAGCGTAATTTAATTCAAAATCAAGCGTACAAAAACGCAAATGTAAATTTAATAACGTAATTCCCGTAAAAAACCTTGCGTCACGAAACGCAATTCTTACAAACATCGGGCGTATTTTTTTAGACTGGTTATTTCCCGTACAAAATGTACCGAATAGTTTATATGCCGTCCTATGAAAAAAAGAAGGCAGTCTTTCCAGCGGTTATCAATCTTTGGGGTAAATTACTGTAATTATTCGTAGACCCACCCGATTTCTACTTTCATTTTCTTAAAATATCAAAATGGCCACTCGTGGCCGTAGAAAGAGAATCCTCACACAAACACTTAAGACAGGTATTTACGCCAGAATATTTGGGAAACCGAAAGCTTCTGTGCTGCTTTGCTGAACGATCTGTTGCAAGATGTCGTCATTTCTCCCGAGAATTTAGTTCGCCCGTTATTATCGGAGATTTTGAACGAGGTTGTTAAACCCAAAAAACACATATTGGGGAGTGTAAGTGAAAAAACTTTAATAGAGTGGCGAAACAAACACCCGTGGCTGATGATGGATATGGAAAGTGGAGTTATGAAACGTACATTATGCACAAACATGAAAAGTCAATTAAAACTAACTAATGTTGCTACAAATGTTGATTTATTTTTCACATGCACATGATAATATAGTAATCTTAGTAGATTTTTATTATATCATATATGTCATTCCCTAAATTACCCAATTGAGTTAAAAAACTGGGGTGAAAAACCCAATTAAGCTCAAAAGTAGGGGGTAAAATGTTTTGCTAAAACTATTGCATTTACAAAAACCCTATTGTTGTCAAAACAGGGGGTGAAAACCCAATTACCCGGTACCCCAAAAATTATCTATAGCCCTGTGGCTCTGATTTGAGCATTATATAACCATGTTTGAAACATGGTCGATCATGTTCATAAAAATGCCACATGATGACCAAAACATGTTCGATCATGGTCAACAAAGGCTATGATATAAAAATGTAATGACGATGAACAAATGCCATCAAAATGACAATGTTTTGAACATGTTTTTGCAACTTGAATGGGGAAGGGTTAACTTCTGTTTACAACAAAGATGTAATAGGGATACACTGGTTTCAAGTAGTGTGTCAGTCTGTCATCGACAATATCCATACATCAGCTTCTTGTCTGGAATATATCTAGAAAACTATCAGACTCCTTAACGCTTTGCCCCTTAGATACCTATTTTGATGTGTTTGTAGTCCCTTAGAAAGTTAAATTTAATTAAAGGTCTCCTTACTAGATTCATGTTTTAAAGGCTTCATTTTCAACCCTTAATTACTGATGAACAGCAGACGGCATAAAACCTGAACAGACTATGAGTTACTGCAGGCTTATCTGGTTTTATGCTGTTTGCACATAGTCACTTTGCTTCTGAATTTCTGAGTGGAAAGGGTTAACCCTTTGCATGCTGGGAAATTTGTCGTCTGCTAAAATGTTGTCTGCTGAATTTCTAAAATTAGCATTTTCTTCGATTTTTTTTGCAATGAATACTATCAGAATAGCAAACAGTTTGGATCCTGATGAGATGCCACGTTTTGTGGCATCTCATCTAAATCCAAACTGTTTGCAAAGGCCTTTAAAATTTGGTTCCAGCGCTGAAAGGGTTAACTTGAAAATTCATTTAGGGGGTGTGCAGAGCACAGTATACAAAGCCCTTGCTTCTCTGTTTTAGAATTACTTCCCTTTGTTAATTGTTGTACTTCGATTTTGTTTGGAGCTTATCAGGAAAATAGCAGAAATGTCAATGATAAGTAGACATTATTGAGGGAGTTATTGCCATTTGTAAAAAAAAGTACCACATGCCTATTGTCTGTCTTTCATCATGCGCAATGCTTTGTCATCATCAGTGTTTTGAACACTATAGAGGCTGCATTTATTAGCCATTCTTCATGAAACTTGGTCAGCACTTTTTTCCAATGTTATCTTGGCCAAGTTTGAAACCAGGTCTGAAAAGTTAAAAGAAAACTTGGTCAGCTTGCAAAATTATAGAATATGCTTGTGAATACTTTAGAGGCAACATTTATCGCCCAATCTTCATGAAACGTGGTTAGAAACTTGATAACATGGTTTTATTTCACTTTGCTGTTTTGCAACATGTAATTTTTGCAAAATGTGTTGAGTATCATAAGAATCATTTGACAATGGACTAAAAAGCAAACTGACTGTAAAACCCACAAGTCATACAATATTATTGTCAAGGCCTTTGTTCATTTTTACTCTATCATCAAACGCCCAATCAATAATCTTGTCTGCTAAACTCTCTGTCTGTCTCAGCATAATAGTGTCGTCTGCGTTATATTGCCAAAATGACGGCAAATCGTAATGAGTCACTCCAAAAAGGATGGACTGCTACTGGGAAAAAAACGACAGCAGCTTTTGTACCGATGTAGCAATTTACCAGTATGGTCTTTAAGCCTCGAGTCTTTCGGATCAGTATTTCCAAAATGTTTGTGCTTAATAGATATTGGATATTGAAAGTGGAAGTGTACATGTTGTTGTGTTTCTGTGTTTTGCTTATTTTGGACGCTATGTGCTACAGTGTGCTATATTATTGAGGATGAATTCTTAATATCCACTTGGTTTGGAACTTTTTTACGATCCAAAGTTCATCTTGAAAGAAATTTCTTGATTCAAGAAAATTCAGTATGGGTTCAGATTTAAAAAAGAAAAGAAAAAGTTGTTGACTTAGCAATCAGTTCTAAATAGTTAGCTACAGGAATAAAGTATTTTTTATTGTTACATCAGTAACTGATTCTGTGGAATCTCCTTGAGAACAGATTTGGTCATTATTGTGTTCCTTAGCAACCAACGAGCTGTGTCAATGTCTGAAATTCTTCTAATTATTATCAGTCTATTTCTCAATTGTTGCCCTGAAGTTGCTGATTGTTTATTTCCGTTAACTGATTTTTCTCTGGATTTTTTAAACAGTCCTTTGTTTATTTCCGTAAACTGATTTTTCTCTGGATTTTTTAAACAGTGCATGTTGATAAAATTTAGTATCTCTTATGAAGTCATGCAGTCTTCAGTTTTAGCATTTCATTGTATTATTATTATATTATTTCTTCTATGAACACATAGTAAATGGTAATGTTTTAAAGGCAGACTTTGAAAATTTACAGAAGGGTTTGTTCTTGTGGAATCTCATTATATTTCTTGTGTAAACGTATTTTATTTTTTTCGGCATAGCTGTATAAGCCAGCTTTTCACCTTACCTGACCTTTGTAAGTGTCCAATAAAATTCAAATAAAATTTCCCACGGCTAGATACGAATAAATACACTTCATTTATTCAATTGGCTGATTTGAACATACTACCAGAACATTGGAAACATGAACGTGTCTTTGAAATGCTGTTTTACTGCGTGTTCAACATGAAATAGTTTGATCTCTAATGAAAAGACTTGATAGATAGAACAGTTTTACACTCAACTCTCGACATCAATACAGTTTGTGCATGCACCTTTTATTTTCAGAGGATTGCCAGCGCCAGAGCGTTTGTACTTAAAGGCTATGTTCTCATATTTAGTAATTACTTCCATATTCCTGTCTGTGTACTAGTATATTTAAGTTCATGAAAGTATCATTTTTCCCTATTCTGATATTCGTTTTGGCCAAACCATTTTAAATTGTTTTTGAAATTGAACATATAACATGTAATTATAAAGATTTAAACAAGCTGTCGTTCCAGCAGTGGAAGAGTGGCCTCCCTTTAATGCATTGCATTCCAACCTGCAAGGTATCAGGGTCAGTTCGCAGCCAGTACAATAATCGTTATATTATATAGATGCTATCGCGTGAACTATGTTAACTGGAATTTTCTTTAGACCAGAAATATGTTAAATGAAGATATTCAGCGATATAATTATGGTACGTCAGTAATAGATTCTTAATGTGTTTTCAACAATACCATGATAAATATTATTTTTGATTAATTTAACAAGAACTATTCCACCATATTGACTAATGTATTAAGCATGAGCTCGAATAAAAAAGATATGCCCGACAAACCACTAAAACAGGTTTGTTCGAAGAACGCCCGCATAAATATTTAAAATATGTACGGATACTTTGCGTTTGGCCGGTTGACTCATATGTTTTAATTTCACTTCCATTCTTCTTTTGGTTTTATTTTGTATTTATAGGTTTATGACCTGCAGCAATATGTAATAATGTAAAATAACAAATTAGCAGCGTAAACTCCGCGTAACCTCCCGTACTGCGTATGATGCAGCTAAGAACTGCACAGAAAAAGACATTCGCTATCTTTGATCTCATTCATTGAACTCTTTACCTTCACCCACTCCTACCACAATCAACGCCGTATATCTTTTTTTAAAGATATTTCTTGTTATTTCTTAAAATAAAGGGAGACAAATGTTCAGCAGATTAAGGATTCATAGAAATATAGCTAGGAATAAGAAAATGACCAGGACAATATAATTTATTAGTTCTTCTCTTAGAAAAAAGCATGCTTTCTCCCAATTATTGTCCACATTGGACAAATTTGTGGTTTCTTGGATTAACAAGACAGCAGGGGGGCTTTTGAAAGCATAGGAAATACACCATACTCAGACGTTTAACCCTTAATTTCACAGAGAAGCAAAGTGAAAATAACTATGTGCAAACATAACACATATTTATAAAAATCAATATTTAATTAAATTAGATTTTCTATGGGACTACAAGTTTATCAAAGTGCATTTATAAGGGTTAAAATGAATAGAAAAATGATAATCCACAGCAAAATCTGACAATATTAGTATCACATAATGATGTTCTCTGTATAATCTGTCAAAAACTAATGAGAAAAACCGGTAAGCTTTTCAAGGTAGTTCATCAGCATGTTATATACAAACAAACAGAACATTACCAGCACATTTTCTGGACGTCATCAATCAACATCACATGGACATAGGGTTAAAGGTAACATCTGATCAAGTACCCATAACTGCCCTGACAGGCTACCCCAGACAATCCAAACTCAAAATCACAAAAAATTGATGAGGAAAGAAATATTCCATATTCTTGGCAAAACTAACCCTTTACCACTTACATAGGTATTTTGACACATTTGTAGTTGCTCAAACAGTCATATTTAATTAAGGATTGTTCTAACATAAGATTAAAGTTTTTGAGGCTTCATTCCCAACCTTAAGATACTAATGAGCATCAAACAGCATAAAATCTGAACAGACTGCGAGTTTTATGCTGTTTGCTGCTCGACAGTATCTATACGGGTTGGAAATGAAGCCTTTACAACTTGAATTTAGTAAGAAAGGTGTTGAATTATATTTAAGTTCTAAGGGACTACAAATGTGTCATAATATGTTTCTCGGTGGTAAAGGGTAAAATCGATATGTAGGACATTCAATTATTGTCATCTGCTGCTGTTTTATCTTGTAGGGATTATTACATTATTCTGAGCTTTATAAGTTGATTTGTTTTAATAAGTTTAATAATGGAAAATGGAAAACATAAGGGTACACTGTTCTTAGTCATAAAATGTTTGCATATTTTGAAATAAAACTTCTGTGAAAAAGGCTTGTAATGCATGTTCTTTAAGTCCAATGCAGTCCATTATACAATTTGAAAATTGCTTACTGCAAATGTTCACCATGTGGAAAAACTGTAGTCGTGTGTTACAAACCCAACTCCCTGGTATATGGCCATGATACAGCTTGACCAAAACATGACTTTGTCATCTGTCATGCGATTTCAAATGATTTACCTCAACATTGTACCATTCAGAGAAGGAATGTGGCGTGTGACCCATTCCATTGCTGAAAGGTCAAGGTCACATCTATAGTAAAAGGTCAAGTCCAAAATGAAACTTCATCATGCAATTTATAAATAACCTACAAATATTTTAACACTGTTGAAACAGTGAATGGTGTGTAGAAAATGTGTCCGTAATGCTCCAAGGTCAATCTTAGAGGTTAAAGTAAAAAAAATAAGTTATTTTGTGAGTTTTGACTGCAACTTCATAATATTTCATGCATCTTGAATCACCTCAGTTACCAAAAAGTTTCACGGAATGCAGAAAGCACCAGTTTTGTGTCCCTTGCACAAAAGTCAAGGTCACACTTAGAGGTCAAATATCAAATATGGGCATTGTGTAGCTAATGTTAAATAATTACAGACTTTCTTGACAATGAGCTTGACATTTTGTCAACAGCCTTCTAGTTAAGAATTTTTCATACAAAATGTGATTGCAATTCTCACAGGAATAAATAAGTTATTTACAATTGTTCATATGGTTGAAGCAAAGCTAAGACTATGATGACTGCTTGAAATTAGTGCTAGCGTTTTCCATGCTTCAAGGTCACATGTTAAATTTGCTGCTCATTTATCATAAAATACAACACTGCTCGTGTTCAAAGCATATTTAATGTGCCATGATTTTGTCAGTCACAAGTTATTTAAAGCAGAGGTGAGACATATCCTGTTAATGGATGCTTTTAATACTTTTATATACCTGACAATTTTCTCTGGGTGAGAAATTTAGTGGAAAAACATGCAAAAACGGCGATGCAATAATTATGCAAGGATGTAATTCTGAGAAATCCCTGCAACTGCTACTGGTTGGTTCAGTTGGAAATATGTTTGTTATTGTGACTGGTGGATTTATATGGATCAGACAATTACCATGTTTTTCAGGCCCTAATTTAATATATTATGCATTATTTTGCTTGAATTTTTTTAAGCAACATTTAAGATACAGGTAGTTTGTAAAAAAACATTGTGGCATCAAACTGTATGAAGAAATCTATTTGCAGAATGATTTGGTCATTAACCCTTTCAGTGCGGGAACCGAATTTTAAAGGCCTTTGCAAACAGTTTGGATCCAGATGAGACGCCACAGAACGTGGCGTCTCATCAGGATCCAAACTGTTTGCTATTCTGATAGTATTCTCTGAAAATTTTTTGAAGAAAATGCTAATTTTAGAACTTCAGCAGACGACAATTTAGCAGACGACAAATTTCCCAGCATGCAAAGGGTTAATAATCTTTATGTGAATTATAACATTGTAATCTTGCTTTGTGTGGCTTCTCTTTAATTGACCAATTTAACTGAAAGCATGTAATGAATTTTGCTTGAAAACAACTATCCTAAATTGATTTCTTGTGCATTATTTTAAGATTTGTTGTTCAATGAAGTGTTACCCCTGCGAAATGTTGTTCTGCAGTTCACGAATAATTTGTGAACAGTTCATGAACTGTTCGTGAACTGAGTTCATGAACTGTTCACGAATAGTTCGTGAACAGAAAATGAGCCATGTCTGTGAAAAGTTCTTGAAATTTTAGTTCATGAACTGTTCATGAACACTAATGGCATGAAGTGTTCATGAAATATTCTTGAAACCTAATAGCATGAAGTGTTCATGAACTATTCTTGAACCCTTATGGCATGAAGTGTTCATGAACTATTCTTGAACCCGTGTGGCATGAAGTGTTCATGAACTATTCTTGAACCATTATGGCATGAAATGTTCATGAACTATTCATGAACATCAATGGCATGAAGTGTTCTTGAACAGTTCATGAACAACACAATTCTTGAAAAATTCTTCAGGGTTTTGCTGTTCACGAACAGTTCATGAACATTTTCCTTCTATTTTTCAATGGCTCATTTTCTGTTCACGAACTGTAAGTGAATAGTTCATGAACCATAGTTCTTCAAGAGTTCATGAACTGAGGTGGCATGAAGTGTTCATGAACTATTCATGAACAAGAATTTGTCAATTTATGCAAAGGTTATCATAAGTTACATTGTTACTAAAGCTCAACAAACAGGTCAGGGTAAGAAGAAACAAGTCTTGTATTAGCACTTAACATATTGATAGCAACATATAACAATAATTTAAATATAACACTAATAACTGAGATACAAGTGGTTTGATTATACTCTTTAAATTTCATAATACAACTTTGCACTATATGTTCATGAATAATTCATGTATTGAAAAGATTATGAATAGTCTCATTTTCAGTTCAAGAATCATTTACTAATCAATGGTTTCCCTGAAATGGTTACACTTACAGTGCCAAAGAACTTCAAATGGAACCAATGGCTGATCAGTTCAGCCGGTAATTTATTAAAGACTTACATTTTCAAATATAACATAAACCATGTGCCTTCCATTTCAACTTCCTGTGCACACAATATTCTTTCTTTGTAAAAACAGCAATGCAATGTACATTGAGTTCTTGATATCATCTTAAACTGTTCTTGAAATAAGTTGTCCTTAAAACGTTCTTAAACTTGTCTTTTAAGTCTTCCAAGAACAATGACAGATCCTTTTAAGAACATATTGGATTCTTAAAAGTCCATCATACGTTCAAAAACATTGTGTAGACCTGTTTAAGAACATCAGAAGGAAACATGTTGTTCAAAAAAGTTCTTAAAGTGTTCAAGAATAGTTTAAGAATAATTCAAGAACAGGAAAGGTCCTTAAAAAGTAATTGAAGTGTTCCTGAAGGCAGTTCTTGAACAGTTCTTGTACAAATGTTCTTAAAATTCTCTAGAACAGGTCAAGAACTCTAACTTACAGAGGTGAAAGTACTATGCATATTCATACTAACTTCACAGGTTTCACAAATCTACAAGATTTGTATGCTAGACATTTCAATATTACTTTCAAAAATATGTATGAAACATCTAGCACAAACGAATTCATGAATTATTCATGATGGATCCTTAAAGTCTGTCTCAGAAAAGTCATTAGAAATACTTGTGCATGAAATGTTCATCACTAAGTATTTATGGTTAGATGAAGAACTGTTCATGAACTTTGAAATGTTCAACAATAATTCATAAACAGTTCATGAACATGTCTTAAGAACAGTTCATGTCCAAAAGTTCATGAACCAAGCTCAGGAACTTTTTCAGAACCGTTCATGAACAGTTCTTGATTGGCTTGAAGTGTTCATGAAATCATGAACAACATTTCGCCGGGGCGGCACTTAAATGAATTTCCTGTGCATTTTAAGCTATTACAGTTGAACAAAGATTGTATGGTTTCACTTTGAACTTCTGATTCACCAAGGAAGGAAAGAAATGTTGGAAGGTGGTTGCAAGACCTGTTAAGATTGTTAGCCAAGATCAGATCTAATCAAACTGTGAAACTGAACACAAAAAAGTGTTGTAATTATCTGACTGATAGGTGTATTGCTCTGAGAAAAAAAATCTTGATGTTTATGTTAACAACATCAGAAAAATGTTTTTTTTTAAGCTTGTGTAATTGGTTAGTTTCCCAAACAAAAAACACATTTTTTGTAGGTTAATCTATGAAAAAAAATTGAACTCGATCTCATTAACAGGGTTTGAGTGATTTTTAGCTCTATTGGCCAAAGGCCTGAAGAGCTTATGTCATGGCGTGGTTTCTGTCGTCCGTGCGTGCGTTAGACTTTTTCTTGTTTACGCGATAAAGTCTACAGTTTTCATCCGATTCTTTTCAAACTTGTTCAGTGTCTTTATATTAATGAGGACTCGAACCCTATTGAAAATGGGTTACATCAGAGTAAAAAGTCCAGAATTATCTCCCCTTGAATTTGAGTACTTTGTGAAATAAGGCTTGTTTACGCAATAAAGTACACAGTTTTCATCGGTTTCTTTTCAAACTTGTTCAGTGTCTTTATATTAATGAGGAATCGAACCCTATTAAAAATGGGTTACATAAGAGTAAAAAGTCCAGAATTATCTCCCCTTGAATTTGAGAAAATTGTGAAATAAGGCTTGTTTACGCAATTAAGTCCACAGTTTTCATCCAATCATTTCCCAACTTGCACACTGTCTTTATCTGAATGATAAGTCAAACCCTATTGAAAATGAGCAATATCGGAGTTATAAGTCCAGAAATATCTCCCCTTGAATTTGAGAAAAAAATGAAAATCTTTAACATTTTGCCATAACTTTTGCAATATTGAAGATAGCAACTTCATATTTGGCATGCATGTTTATCTCATGGAGCTGCACATTTTGAGTGGTGAAAGGTCAAGGTTATCCTTCAAGGTCAAAGGTCAAAAAAAAAATCAAAGCGGCGCAGAAGGGCACATAGTGTTTCCGACAAACACATTTCTTGTTTGTTTACATATAAAGGTCTATCCTTTTGAAACTTCAACGGATGTTTTACATCATCAAGGGCCAGAACCCTATTGAGAGTGAAGAAAATTTGTCCAACTTATTGTTGAAAAGAAGCCATTTGAAGTTTGAATTTTACGTTTCTTCTTGTTTATGCGATAAATTTTTCATTTGGGGTCTGTTTATTTAAAACTTACTCAGATTGTTCATACTATCAAGGGCTTGAGCCCTATAGATTCCAGCCAGTAGAGTAATTCAGGCCCTCATGGGCCTCTTGTTTATAAATATTAATGTAGTTGTTTTGAAGTTCAGAATTTCTCTAAAAGTGATATTATGGGCATTTTTAACCAGGTTTTCTGAAGGAAAAAACTGGTTATAGATTGGCGAATGCGGGCGGGCTGGCTGGCTGGCTGGCTGGCGGGCTGGCGGGCGGGCGGAACAAGCTTGTCCGGGACATAACTTTGTTGTTCATTGTGAGATTTTAAAATCATTTGGCACATTTGTTAACCATCATTAGACGGTGTGTCGCGTGAAAAAATTATGTCAATATCTCCAAGGTCAAGGTCACACTTTGAGTTCAAAGGTAAAAAATAGCCATAAATGAGCTTGTCTGGGCTATAACTATGTCATTCATTATGAGATTTTAAAATCATTTGGCACATTTGTTCACCATCATGGGACGGTGTGTCGCACGAAAGAATCACGTCAATATCTCCAATGTCAAGGTCGCCACGACTAAAAATAGATTTATTTTAAAACAAACTTACAAAGGGGGTTAATTTTGTTTGTTCATTTCAAAAGTTCAGTTTGAGTTGTCTCCCTTTATCAGATTTTTTTTCACAATGAAAACCTGGTTTTGTGACAATTTTGTCCCTTGTTCACTGTTGAATTGAGCTGAAAAGAATTAACAGGTCAAAAGAGTTACCGGTAGTTAAAATGAACGAATCTGCATGAAAACTACATTAAGCCTCTAATCGTACATTGGATCATTTCTGTCGTCAGTTGTCAAAACGAAAGAACAGTTGATATTCAAATGGATTATTTTTTCTCTATCTGGGATATTGTTTTAGTATGTTGATGCTGCATTAACAAATATTAAAGCGTATATGAAGTGAAAACACCAACAATAAACAACGTTTGCGATAGACACCTATAAAGATAGAAAATACTGTTAGATGCCCATAATATCACTTTAAATAGAACAAATTAAGAGTATACTTTTGATATTAATTAATGTTTATTGTAGATCTATAACATTAAACACTGAAATGTACATGATTCATATACATGATATAACAGCAATAAAATGTAGACTGTTAAGTATTATAATACTGTTTTTACACATCTATCGTTATTGTTGTAATGACCATTATCGTTATGTACCATTAAACAGAAACGCACTATTTGGAAAGCAGTTATTCATGATTGAATACCCCAATATTAAAATGTTTGTATACACACAAAACATTCGAGTGTGATTATCTTTAAAATGTGCATCATGCATAAGGTTTATTGCATCCACACCCATCATGCTTTATGGAAAAAGAGGTGTAAAATGTTTGCGGCAAAAATTCATATGTGATTAAATTTAAATATGCAAACTTAGGCTCATTGATTATGTGGGAACGGAGACCTTCTTACTTGATTCTGTTATTAAGTGTGACATATGACAGAACATGTCTGAAAATCAATTTATTGTACAAGTGCTTGAAACGGGAAGATAGTTTAAGTGGTGAATGGTGCTTTTCTAATATAATTATATATAAGGAGAAATTTAATTGGTGCAATTAAAGTGAACAGCTAGCTGTTTGTCCACGTTTGAGAATTTTGGATAAAATTTAAAAAAAGGAATATTTATGTTATGGTATTCAACGAAATAGTATTTTTAAATGATGAAATCTTAAGGATTTGATTTTGTGCTCTTTATTATTTTATTGTATGATAAATGTTGAAGACTATATGTGAATAATGAAATGCAACTATTGTGGCGGATTGTTTTTATAACAACATGATAAGCATGTTACCCAAATTAAATAATTCATATTATTTAAATTAGTATCTGTAAATGTACACAAATTGTCCATTATTTTTAAATTGAATTGACATGGTGCTTTTGTTCACACTTTGTTAGGCTACCTCAAAAAACTTCGGTTTCGATTATTTGATATCTTGTAAACATTACGTCATTCTAGACAGTGATGAAAACGGCATGGTTTAACACAATAACACATTAGGCAAGGGTCTTACTTGGATTCACTTGAGTAATAATAGTTACATTACTTTGGAGTACAATACTGTTCATGTGAATATTTGCTGCAGGAAACTTTTTGGATTTTCTTTAATTGAGATTAAATCTTCACCGTAATTAACGCCATTACAGACGATGTAATACAAAAGAGTGTTTTGTGTATGTTTTTTTCTGCCTAAGGGAAGTCTGGAAGAGGCCATTCACCTGTTTTCCAATACAAGGAAGAGTTTTCAATGATTATTGTCAGTCTGGGTCATTATAGGAAAAGTGAAGGAATACTAATTGACTTCTATTGCCTCTGTAAGCAATACACAAATTCTTAGATCAAGATGAATGGATGAGATGTTCCTTGACATTTGTGCAAGAAATAGTTTTTTTAGGATGCTACCTAGAATTTTGCTGTTTCCTTTGGACTTAACTTTTGACGATCTTGTGTTTATAGTGTTGTAAAAGGTGAAATTAAGAATGTTCCGGTAAAAGTTTTGGAGAAAAATGTGCAGTTTAAGTAAACGTGACAATATTGTGAAGTGTGTGTGTTTCCGACTATACAAAATATAATTTTGGACTTTTAGGCGGTAAAAACTTGTGTTTTAGTGTTATATTTTATAGTGGTGTGGTTATTTTCAAAAGATATCCTTAAAATAATGTAGTGTCTGCAGACTCATTATGTGGATATATTCTCGTATGGCTGAACATTCTGAATATAGAGGGGGGTTTCTCTTTTTATATCCATTGTTTCTGGAATTAGATACAAGTTTCCCAATGGAGTTTTGTCAGTAGTAACTGAGACCATGAGTTGTGGATGTCAGTGTATATCCAAGTGTTGGAAGACACGTAAATGTAAACAGCTGATCCCGGACACGGCCGAGGGTCTGGATATAGACCCAGACACGGAAATAACGGGAATCGAAGTGACCTATGTAGACTCAGGTATTTTCTGTTAATAACACTCAAGTGGTGGTTGTCAACTCAGGTACTTTTTAAAAGTGTACCTCGTAAGTATACTACACTGTACCCTGGGTAAGGAAATACACTTACAGGCTTTGGCCATACTCCTGGGTACTTTTTAGTATATGGTCTGTACCCAGGGTACTTTGTAATATTCTTAAGGGTACCCAGCGTACTTTTAAGTAGTACCTTTTAATAGCCACTTATGACCAATCAAGCATTTATATGTAGGGTATGTGTAAAATTGTGGTAAATCAATTTAATTCTTTCCATGAAGGATCAATGACGTTTTTGTTGTTGTTGCTACATGTACCTGTCGGTTTCTATTTGTATCTTTTTTGGTATTTTATCCAAGAAAAGTTCTTGAATATTAAATTGTGTTGTTCTTTATGGGTGTTTGTTAATAAACTGTACATGTTTTATACATGTCATAACTGTCTATATGTCTCATTAAGGACAGAGAAACAAATCTCATGAATTCTTCTGAAGTAAAGTTCTAAAATACTGTGTCAGCTGTAGTTTTACTTTGTCAATAATATTCTAGTATTTACTATATACTAGAATCTTCTAGTATCTCTAGTATGCATTGGTAAATATTGTGTTTGATTCTTTAATATGTTTTGATTGTGAACATTATATTTGTGGATATGACGTCAGTGGTTTAAGCTCTGACACACCTGCTATGACAAAAGTACAATCCCATCATCCAAATTTATTATTTTATATTAGGTGATAACGGGATTATTTGAAACCTCATAATGTTTGTTTTTTTATCATCCTAAATGTGACCTTGTCAACTTTGAAGGTGGTTGTATAAATTTGAAAAATTCAAAAAACTTTTATTAAAATTAATAAAAACATGATCTTGTTCAAGCTAAATAGCATGATTTCCAGTTAAAATTTGGTAATTTGTGGTGTAATAATAAAACTTGTATGTCTGATTTTTATTTGTGAGCGTTAGCTTACAAATAATGCAGACCGAATTTTGCAAATCAGTATGCCTTAGCTACGCTAGGAACCGTAACCCGTGACTCACAGCCTGTGTGGATAACTCCAGTAAAATTTAGCAGACGACAGAATGCTAAAAGCGTCTGCTTTGACCACCGCATCTAACTGTTCTCACTGATACAGTACATTATATATATATAGTGTGTATTTAACAGCTTGTAAGACAACGTTGGCCAGTCTAGTGTTTATCATTGAAATCTGTACATATTGGCTGCTTTCAGGGAAAACGGGGCTTAATGCATGTCAAATAAGATTAGCCTGTGCACACTGATTAGCTGTATCAATGATTTGAAAAAAACCCACATCTTGACATATAAGCTGTATCAATGATTTGAAAAAAAACCCACATCTTGACCTGTGCTTTAAGACACACTCTTAATAAATTTGAATGGGTTGTGGTCATTTCAAACTTGCAATATAAAAAGCTATAACATAATTTTGAAAACTGAGTTGCGTCTAAGATTATACAACAGCGAACAAATTCAGTGCCTTCAGTGCTTTGATTATAAATCCTTACAGGGGCTGATACACAAATAATTTATACATTTTACCATTTTGTACCACGCATTTTGCTTATGCTACAAATGATTTAACATTTCCTGTGGACCATTGTCACAACTCAGTTGTCTCTGAGCAACCAATTTTTATTGGAGCTTTATGGTCTATTTGTTAATTTTTTATGACCCCACAATTTTAAATAATACTCATACGCAACACCCAAATTTTTATGTCTAATGTAACCTACAAAAGGACAAGGGATCAGTAACATCTTCATTTGTTTATTGTTCATATGTCAATTCCAATTAAACTTATGGCAAAATTATTGATTGTAATTGTGTTTCTGCCTTAACATTAATTGTATGTCTTTTTTATGCTCCCCCAAAATTTATTTTGGCGGGAGCATAAAGTGGCCGCTTCGTCCGTGCTTGTGTGTGTGCGTCTGTCTGTCCGTTCGTGCACAATTTTTGTCTGGGCTATTTCTCAGCAACTAATTATCGGAATTCAATGAAACTTTATGGGAAGCTTCACTACCAAGAGGAGATGTGCATATTATCAGCGGGTTCTGGTCGGTGATTTTCCCCAGAGTTATGGCCCTTTGAAATTTCCATTAACTGTACATATAATGCAATTCTTGTCCGGGCTATTTCTCAGCAACTAATGACCGGAATTCAATGAAACTTTATGGGAAGCTTCACTACCAAGAGAAGATGTGCATATAATCAGCGGGTTCTGGTGGGATTATTTTTCACAGAGTTATGGCCCTTTAAATTTTCTATAAAAAATTATTGTCCCCCCAACTACTGTGCCCTCAAGACATTTCCTTTTATCTGAATATATAGTGCAATATTGTGACAAAAAAAAACTTTGGGGAGCATCACCCGTCTCCGACGGTTTCTTGTTTACAACAAAATTCAATGTTTTACTTATTTTTACATATTACTACACCTTCTATGAGACAGCCATATAGGGAGACAAAGATTTTGGCAACATTCTGGTTACCATGGGAGCTGTATTTCTGTTTTATACTGATTTTTTATGTTCAGACCCTTATCTATTTTTAGACAAATTTACGATTTTTAAACTGTTTGCTATTTAAAGTCTGATTTCTATTTATAGACACATCCTATGAGAAGCTTGTGGGTGACAAGGAGGGGCGGAGAGGAAGTGTTCCTGCGGTGCCTCCTGTAGTCAACGAGGTTACCATGGAAACACCGGAAACACCACACCGCGCACCTTCAAGATTCACGGTGAGCACAGGACTTTCCCTCTCAGATTATGCACTTTGACACGCTTGAAAATCCAAATAAATTTAAGACCTTTCTTCCCTAAGATTCTATTTTGAAAGTAGAAAGGCTTTATTTCCATTCTTAAGATACTGATGATCAGCATACAGCATAAAACCTGAACAGCCTACAAGGTTTTTTCAGGCTGTTCTTTTTTATGCTTGTTGCACCCATCTTATAAGTGGGAAAGGATTAATTTTTACTGCTGATTAACACAGTAGTTGGTTCATTTGCTTGTCATCTGAGTGACCCATGTTCTCTGCTCCCTGGCGCATGTGAATTTTTGTTGGTGGTTCCCATACCAGCCCTTTCCTCTTGGACTGGTTACTCACCGCAGCACCAAGCGACATAAACATATAATTTCTGTAAGTTTAATGTAAATAGTTGGAAAAAGCAGCTTTGCTTTAAAAATTAGTCCCACTTTTGGCAAGTCTAGTTCAGTTAATTAAGTAGGAGTTCAGGAACGCACTCTCGGTCCTTACATAATTCCAACACATGTGCAGAAGAACACAAATACACACACACTTTAGCTTAATTTACAATAGGAGGAAAAATAATGAAGGAAGAAAAACATTTGTGATTTGTTTGAAAGAAGATAGTTTTCATGTTTTTAAAGATTTTGCTTTGACATTTTCACATTTTGGTAATTTGACAGAATTGAAAATTATAAAGTTTTACAAAAATGCAAAACAAATGTATAATTTGGATAGTTCTTTTGTTATCTTATGTTTTGTGACATTATGAGGATAAAATACATTAGCCATGACTTGTGTGAGTATGGATGGCCGAGTGGTGTAAACGCTAGACTTTTACTCCAAGGGTCAGTGGTTTGAACCCAGTGTGAGTATGGATGGCCGAGTGGTGTCAACGCTAGACTTTTACTCCAAGGGTCAGTGGTTTGAACCCAGTTGAGGTTTACTCTTTTCTTTTTTAAATTTTTATTCTTGTGTTTTACGGGAGCTTTTTAGTTCCAATCTTTGCATATATACATCAATTTAAAGCATTTAATGAAAAACTTCAATACATCCCAAAATCTGTGAAAAGGTCCCTTTAATTTTCTTTTCAAAGCAGACATTTCTTTATGAATCCTTTGGGATTAGCTGATTGTTCTTGCAAAAATGTCATCTTATAAATGGCTAGACCGTACCCAAGTGCATCATTAATTTATTTGTGAACATCTTATACAATAAAGGCAATAAGGCATGTTTGAAAAAGTATGTGTACTTTTGGTATATTAGAAGTAAGATAAATTTAAAGGACTGATAATATGACAATCAAAAACATTTATTTGATGTTAGATAAATTTAAAGGAATGGTTATATGACAATCAAAAACATTTATTTGATGTAAGGCAAATTTTAAGGACTGGTATATGAACAAAAAAAACAAAAAATTGTCTGTCACACCTATAACATTTTTTGTAAATTGTTATTTTGCCACCTTGTGAATATATTCCTTTTATTCATTGAACTAAGGTGTGTATGCAGCATTGTATTCTACTCATTGATTGTTAATATTGTTTTTAAAAGCCTGCCAGTAATGAATAATATATCAGATCAAATTTTACGTCCAGACATAATTAATTGTAAGGTTAGGCCAATATAAAGCAAGAAAAGTAACACTGTCCAAGTTAATATGAAGCCAACACAAAGTTGCTTCCCTTGTTTATTGATGCCCTTCAAAAGTTTGTTCAACATGAATACTTAACATTTTTAACATACATAATTAACAAAAGTTTCTTTGTATGCACACATTCCAAAAACATGTAAGCAAATAACATTATTTTTTTTAGATTTAAAGTAATTGAAAATGTTCACAATTCCCTGATACTTGTTTAAAATTTTCCTTTAATGAAATCAGTAAAATTACTATTTCAAACAGAAATTGATTAAATTAAAAATTATTTATTTTTAGGTGAAATGGTTGATTGTACTAATAAAATTTTGCCCAGTTGAGCTGCTCAAATAAACCCCATTGAATTGGTTAATGACCTGTAATTTAAGGTCATGTCAGAAGTGCTATTTAATGAAATTTTAAGTTGAATGTTTTCCTTATATTACAGCCATTCTTCAGTAAATATATTCTTCAAGTTACAGTTCATTGAAATCAGAAAAGGCCTGGCTAGTTGTTCTGTTTAAGGTTCTCTGAATTAAAAAACAACAAGGGAATGTTGGAGTCAGACAGAAAATTTAATTAAAAAAACAATTATGAATATTTATGGGTCTTCTTTTAAGCATGATTTTTATAATTATATAAACTATAATGTTTTTTATTCATTTGGTTCTTTGTTATAAAAACGCTCACACACGCTGAGAAACTTAGTGTCTAAACACTCAGGCCTAATGCAGTTTAACACCTGTGTGACCGAATTTAAAGTCATTCTTCTGTAGTATTTATTCAGATCAGTGATTTTAGTGAAAGATTAAATAAATTGTTCTACAATCATTGTCGTAGGTCACTGAATATATGTCTCATAAATATGTTACCACAATATAATTGTTTGTATAGTATTGTTAATAATAGTTAAATAATAGTTTATGCTGCAATAACTTTATTTTGTTAACTGCATGAATGATTTATTTTTTATGATATAAATTTGTAAGCAAAAATTAAATATTTTCTTCAAATTTGGAGTACGGCCTACATTAGTATAATTGTCTTCAAAATAAATTCAAGCTTTGTCCATGAAAACAAAACTGCTCAAAATGAATCTATATTTTCCAAGTAGATGTGACTTAGCGAAATGAAACAGAATTTCTCTACTTTTATATTTTAAAAATATAAAAGGTGCAGCATTTCCGTTTCATCTCAACAAGTGTCATCTACTTTGAAATGCTTAATTGGCTTTACAAAGATCTAAATCATTGTAATTAATATATTAGTATTGTTCAACTGCAAAATAAACATTACAAAAAGGAATCTTGGGTATAATTTAGTCATTAAGTTATCAATTGTATTATTTGTAAGATGTGTTTGGATTCAAAAATTATTATTGTGTATTGGCCATTAACAACTCATTGTCATTATGAAAACAGTAGCATCATGTGAAAATGGTTCTAATACCATATGCGGCAAGGGTACATGTAGATCCATACCAGCATGGGCATCCATATAAATTGATTAGTTGTCATGCTGTCTATTATTTTAAGTTTTAACCAATGCCCCCATAAGAAGCAAATTGAAAATGGCTTTTGCAAACAGCATACAACCAGAACAGTCTGTGAGTAACTTGCAGTCTGTTCAGGTTTTATGCTGTTTGATGCTTATCAGTATCTAAGGTTTGGAGGTTCAAGCCTTAACCCTTTGCATGCTGGGAAATTTGTCGTCTGCTAAAATGTCGTCTGCTGTATTTGTAAAATTAGCATTTTCTTTTATTTTTTTCTAAGACCACTATCAGAATAGCAAACAGTTTGGATCCTGATGAGACGCCACGTTCTGTGGCATATCATCTGGATCCAAACTGTTTGCAAAGGCCTTCAAAATCCGGTTCCAGCGCTCAAAGGGTTAACAACTTGAAACTAGTGAGAATGGTCTTAAATTAAATTTAAGGTTATAAGGGACTACAAATGCTGACAAAACATATCTAAGCGGTGAAGGGATAGTTAGTCACGGAATCTTGTGTGACTATAGCGAACAGGGTCGCTCATTACCATACTATGCTTCTGTGGAGGTTGGTCTGGAGCTGCACCGCATTTTGGCACTAGACCCATTTTTCGCATGACCTGGCTCATATTTAAGCACCATTATGCCGTGAAAGATTCTTTAAGGCACCAGAAGTGCAATCATTCTTATTCAGAAACCATTATAAATTGAAAAGTATTTCTTTATATTCTATTATGCTGTAATAGGCATCTTTGCCTAAGCAGTTAATGCAGTATCATTTCTTATAAATACATCAGTGCACCAAATAAATATAATTTATTTATAAAGCTGGAAAAAATGTTCCACAACTAGAACTATACGCCAAAATCAACATAATTTTTCTTGGCTTAAATAAGCCGCAGTTGAAAATAAGCCACAGTTGAAAATAAGCCACAGTTGAAGAAAACACAAGAAAAGAAATAACTAAAAACTGAGTGCAGCAAACTGAATTGCAGCAGTGCATGATTTCTTAATTGCATTACCTGGCAGGTAAATTACCATTTAACTACAGATTACAAAAATTTAACAGAGCTTAATGGGAGATTCTGTTATCTTCAAAACAAAATGTTGATGCAGACAGGCATGCATCATGATGGTTTGCTTAAGGCTTGTTTCTTATGTTTAAAATGTTTAAAAGTTGAATTCATGTAATTAGTTATTTTTTAAGTTGGAATAGTACAAAGTGGATATAATTATTGTTAACCAATAAATGATGGTAATAAATGCTTGTGCTTATTAACCCTTTCAGTGCGGGAACCGAATTTTGAAGGCCTTTGCAAACAGTTTGGATCCAGATGAGACGCCACAGAACGTGGCGTCTCATCTGGATCCAAACTGTTTGCTATTCTGATAGTATTTTTTGAAAATTTTTCGAAGAAATGCTAATTGTATAAATTCAGCAAACGACATTTTAGCAGACGATAAATTTCCCATCATGCAAAGGGTTAACCCTTTACCTCTTAGATAACTATTTTGAGGCATTTGTAGTCCATTAGAAAGTTAAATTAAATATAAGACCTTTCTTTCTATATTCAAGTTTTTAAGGCTTCATTTCTAACCCTTAGATACTGATGAGCAGCAAACAGCATAAAACCTGAACTCACTGCGAGTTCAACTCTTACACGAATTGTTATCTAATGTATACAATCTAAACCAGTTTTGCAAATGTTAAAATGTCATCAATATTATTCTTACATGTATAATTATGGTTGTATACAATGGTTAAAACTTTCAATGCAAGGGCCTCTATATAATAACATAAATGTTGTAATTAATACTGAACATATGAAAACTTCAATAACGAACCTGCAAATGTTCATTTCTCAGTTTTCCACACCATTCGTTTCATAACCCGTTACTTCTTAGATACGTATGTTGAAGCATTGGTAATCCCTTAGAAAGTTAAATTTAATTAAATAAAGACTTTCCTTACTAAATGCAACTGTTAATTTAGGCTTCATTATTAACCCTTAGATATTTATGAGCAGCAAACAGCATAAAACCTGAGCAGACTACGAGTTACTCGCAGCCTGTTCAGGTTTAATGCTGTTTCAACATTTTCCTTTTAATTTTAAGTGGGAAAGGGTTAAGTTTAATACCATTTCATTTTTTTTTTCATTTGCAGAATTTCTTAAGGTTCAAGTCCAATCTGAAGCGTACAAAGTCTGCACACAAGTTGGACAGGAAGCGAAATGAAGTGACGAGCCCAGAGTCAGAAAAGTAAGTTGGCATTATGTCCCCTGGTTACCTTTTGGTGTGGAATATATGAGTCACGCTCCGAGAAAACTGGGCATAATGCATGTGTGTTAAGTGTTGTCCCAGATTAGCCTGTGCAGTTTGCACAGAACTGCACAGGCTAATCAGGAATGACACTTTCCACCTAAATTGGATTATTTCTAAGAAGAGACTTAATTTTAACAAAAAATGTCATAAAAGCGGAAAGTGTCGACCCAGATTAGCCTGTGCTGACTGCACAATCATGCATTATGCCCGGTTTTCTCAGAACGCGACTCATATAGTTAGCCTGGTTCTTGGAACACCAGGCTTGATGTGGGTGCGTTTAGTTTCTTCAAAGATTAGCCTGTGAGGTTTGCATTTTTAACGTATCATAAAAACTTGGTCATATGTCTACCCGCTGGGCATATGTTGGGGGAATAAAAATGGTTAAACAATTTGACATTTTGTGTATCTGCACCTCTCAAGTCGGGTAAAAATTACAAGAAAATCGGAAAATCTGCGTCAGTAAAATTGCAACTCCAGTGTACACATTTTAGGGAGACTTTAATTAATTCCATTGACTATTTGATATTTCTGTTATAAAACACTAGTTAATATGAAGTTTTATATTCACTTATTGGAATAAAAACATGAATGGTGTTGCAAACTTTAATTATATTAATTCACATAATTTAATCTGGCTTTGACATTTATGCATAAATATATGAAGTAACTTTATGAAGACTACATTTTCGTCCCAGTAGAAGCAATTTTAATACCCTGAAGCATACCTTCTCAAAGTATAGGGTTATGGTTTTATTAACCCACCGTTCTCACAGAGCTGCAACTTTACGACGATAATGCCGATCAAGCCACGATCTGAAAAAGGTTTGGATCGGGGCGGATCGAGGCCGATCAGAGTCTAAATCGAGCAATTTGGCAAATAATGTTCTTCGACTTGGTTTCTTCTTGTTTCTTGTTGGACACGATCCAGCTTCACTTGTTTTGAGCATGTTCAAAATAAGCGTGGCAAGAGCGTAGAGCTCTCCGATTATGAAGACTCTACCGCGATCAAATTACTGCGCTTATGAAGACTTTACTACGTTTCTCCTGTGATTTGTCACGTTTTCGGCCACGCTTTGATCGTAGTAGAAGCGGCGTATATGTGTGAACAGGGGGTGGGGGGGGGGGGGGTAAATTCATGCAAACCGTGTACAAACAAAAACAAAAGCAAATAAAGGAAACAATCCAATCAGATAATTGTTGCTAATTGACTTTTGGAGTGCCAAGTCAATGTTTTCAAGCTGTTAAAGTAAAATGTGTAAATTCCCCTAATATGCTCAGGTGCTCTGTGTTTGTGCCAATTTAATTATGAAGATGTAAAATTTGCATTAATGATGATTTTTTTTGCAAACCTTTGATTTTGAATAGAAAGTTATGATGATAGAAACATACCGTACCTCTAGAATATTTTAAGAATATGCTTTAGAATATGATATTATACATATTCACATTGATATTCAATGTATTATAGCATAAAATAATCCAGAATACTTATGAGTTAACATAAAAATTCTTTTTAAATATATCAAATGGCATACTTTTAAGGATTCAAAATTTTAAAAAATGATACAGAAAAAAAGTGAAAATGAGGGAAAGAATGGCGCAGATAAAAAAAGTTAAAAAGAAGACATATGATGTAAATTACAGATGTTAATTGCAGAGTATGTGTTTTTGAATCAGTTGGTACACAAACTGCGAAATATAATCAAACATCTTCCTGCCTAAGATTTTAACTCATGAAATTGTTGACATTTTTATTGCCCGCCACCACACGTTAATGTTGTCTCATGAAATAAAATCAGTGCTTTCCCAGTTTGAATGGCTTGCAAAAAACATAATAAAAATGAACCAAAAAGAATTAATTGTCTTAGTAATTATGTGTCTTTGTACAATTAAAATGGTTTAAAGTAAAATTGCTTCTTCTCAGCTAATGTTGTAAAAAGATGCCTTGCAGATATTTTAATGGGTGACAATTAATGGTTTACGTTCAATTTAAGAAATATCAGTTATTATTCAATTAACCATGGTTTTATCAATAAATAAACTAGATTTTAATGTTTTGAGCAATGTATTAAGACATAAAAAACACCAAAAAGCTAAAATACAGATATATATACTAAGTTATGTGTAAAGTATGTTGATTAAATCATGATTTTGTTCAGAATGTACTCAGGAGAAAATGTTGGACATTTAACAATGAACTACCATAAAATACCTTGGACTGCTGTGATGGACATAAAAACAATGGTGTACCAATTACAACTGACCATAATTTGCTTAAATTTAGCACCATAGTTTTTTATTGCCATCTACAATTGTCTCTCAAAACCGATGATCAAAAACCAAGACTAACATGGTTGACATGGTCACTAAAACTATGGTCTACCAAGGTCCACCATGTAAATTCATGGCATTTTTAGTAACCATGATTAGCTCTTTCAGTGCTGGAACCGAATTTTGAAGGCCTTTGCAAACAGTTTGGATCCAGATGAGACGCCACAAAACGTGGCATCTCATCAGGATCCAAACTGTTTGCTATTCTTACAGCATTCTTTGAAAAAAAATGAAGAAAATGCTAATTTTAGAAATTCAGCAGACGACAATTTAGCAGACAACTAATTTCCCAGCATGCAAAGGGTTAGCCTTGAAAATCTGACAAACGGTATTGCCATGGCATATTGTTGTTTAAGTAGGTGTGAAATTATCACAAGGAAATAATGTGGCTTTATAGTTGAAACAAACAAAACATTTCCAAAAACACTCTCTTATAGTTGACCTAATGTGTCTTAGTTTTTGACCCCATTTTATGCAAATTCTAACTTTGCCTAGATATCGTTAAGATAAATATTCTGACAAATTTCATCAAATTTAAGTCACAAATGAATTAGACTAAGCTTGTAGAGAGGTTTCAAGGTTTCTTTAAAATTTGACCTAGTATACTAGTTTTTTTTACCCCAATTGATCCAGATTAAACTTATTCCTACATATTGAGGTGATAAACATTCTCAAGAAGTTTCGTTAAAAAAAAACAACGCAACTCAAATGGTGGCAACTAATGAGTGGAAACATTAGCTCAAAGTTGTCAAGTAACAGCACACCTGATGCAGGACAAAGACTGACCAAAATGGCTCACCTAATGCATTCCGTTATTATAAGGTGATCTAAAAAAACAGAATTGATAAAAACTTTTGTTATGGAGATAAATGTTTCTCTGGAATGAATTTATAACCATTTAAATACCTTTAGTTCTCATCTAATTGGCTTTTAACATTGTGTTCCAAAAATCAGGAAATACCTTTCAGAATTTGGCACTGGTTTTAACTCTCTTGAGTAATGATAACGTCATCTTAATAATCATTAAAAATACAATGTCTTCACCTCAAATCTACTTCATTAATGAAACTAGACAAGAAACAGCAAAGAAATGTCTAGCAATTTCATGCATTTGAAAAAATAATGTTGATAAATTGGTAGAAACCTGTAAACGTCAAGTTCAAATGTATACAGAGATTTGTGTACTTGCAAATTGCAATAATCATGGAGGAGCTATCTTGTATTTGGTAATCAAGTAATATTAAGTAAACAAAAGCATTCCTTAATTTTTTGTTAAATATATTTATTTATGTTAATTGCATAGTATTTCACTTAAGTTTAAAAAAAACATTTGTGGAGTATTAAGCAAAAGTTCAGAAACAAAATAACTCTTGGCTCAAGTATTTTGACCACTTAAAATGTGAAGCACAATTACATTTTGACTCCTCAGGTTTTAATTGGGGCTTAATAAATTGTTGGCTTTCAGGATAAAACTTAAATATTTTAATTAATTTCATTCATCACTTATAATGGTCAATAGTATGATAATGAAATTTGAAAGAAAACATTGGGCTATTTTGGTCCTGTTAATTTTGTGTGTGCATAATATAGATTGTAAATATTTACATTAGCTATTGCCTCCAAATTATCTAAATTAGCATTCCAGAAAGATAAGTTGTATTTATTTTAGGATGTTGTTATCTCCAACCCTGGGAGCAGTATGGGTTTGATAATTGATCTAAACCATATGTTCATTTCTATGTTGGATTTTCTTTAACCTCATTCAACAAATTATGGTTGCATATCAATTCCATGGACAGCAAGCATTGCATAATAAACTATTTTCCCAGTGGCACTAATATTGCCTTTATTACGTAATGTTATATTGACAGTAATAGATTTTCAAAAGTTACAATATTTGTCTTTTAAAAAGTATATATTTTAAATGGTTGCTTGACACACAAGTCACGTTTTAATAGTGAACAAAAGTATACATACATTACAGCAAACGCGGAACAAACATAATCCGCGGCTATATGCCACGGCCAGAAATTTAGTACGCGGCGGCCGTGTCGAGTGTTCATACGGCGTATTGCCGAGGCACTCAGCATCGTTCCGCACAACGACGCCGAGTCTGTTTTAACCTTGCATACTTTCGCGGAGTAAATCCGCCGCATACGTATGCGGTCACGGGATTGAGTGAAAAGATATACACCTACATGTACATTTGTGTAGCATAGAAACCTAGATTTATGCTACTTTCATATTTATTATTTTCACGTTTTAATAAGCGATATGGCACGTAATACGCTTTAACAAAATCATTGAATAAATTACGCAAAATGTTAATGTTTCGTTCGGTTCTGAAATGAGCATTATTAAATTTGTAATCCGAAACACGCTTTCGAATTTTAATGCTAATGCGACATTAACAAATTCTAGCGTCAAATAAACAGTGCTAAAATATCCTTTGTCTCAATAAAAAGCGGGCGAAAAATTGAATAAAGGGAATACATATGGGCAGTGCTCTGTAAAAGGGTTTCTTCAATGCATGTGCGTAAATTTTTGTCCCAGATTAGCCTGTGTAGTTCACACAGGCTAATCAGGGATGACACTTTCTGCTTTCATTCTATTTTTCATTTAGAGAAAGTCTCTTCTTAGCAAAAATCAAGTTTAGGCGGAAAGTGTTGTCCCACAGATTAGCGTGTGCGGATTGCAAAGGCTAATCTGGGACGACACTTTACGCACATGCATGAAACCCCGGTTTCACAGAGCGCAGCCCATATATTTATGCTCCCCTTTGAAGAAGAGGGGGTATATTGCTTTGCTCATGTCAGTCTGTCTGTCTGTCTGTCGGGCGGTCCGTCCACCAGGTGGTTGTCAGACGATAACCCAAGAACGCTTGGGCCTAGGATCATGAAACTTCATAGGTACATGACTCGCAGATGACCCCTATTGATTTTGAGGTTTGAGGTCACTAGGTCAAAGGTCACAGGTGAAGGTCACAGTTACTGGAAATAGGCATTTTACGGATTTAGCATGGTTCAAACAAGGGAAACAACTACCGTTTATGCATGTTCTTTTTGTTACAGCATTTGCCTCCCTTAAATTCATTTAAAATCTTAAAGTTTTACAGCAGAGATTCCAAATAAGACCTCCCCTGCGAAATGTTGTTCTGCAGTTCACGAATAATTCATGAACTGAGTTCATGAATTGTTCATGAATAGTCAGTGAACAGAAAATGAGCCACGTCTGTGAAATGTTCTTGAAATTTTAGTTCATGAACTGTTCATGAACACTAATGGCATGAAGTGTTCATGAAATATTCTTGAAACCTAATGGCATGAAGTGTTCATGAACTATTCTTGAACCCTTATGACATCAGAAGTGTTCATGAACTATTCTTGACCCATTATGGCATGAAATGTTCATGAACTATTCATGAACACCAATGGCATGAAGTGTTATTGAACAGTTCATGAACAACACAATTCTTGAAAAATTCTTCAGGGTTTTGCTGTTCATGAACAGTTCATGAACATTTTTCTTCTATTTTTCAATGGCTCATTTCTGTTCACGGACTGTCAGTGAATAGTTCATGAACCATAGTTCTTCAAGAGTTCATGAACTGAGGTGGCATGAAGTGTTCATGAACTATTCATGAACAAGAATTTGTCAATTTATGCAAAGGTTATCATAAGTGTTACCAAAGCTCAACAAACAGGTCAGGGTAAGAAGAAACAAGTCTTGTATTAGCACTTAACATATTGATAGCAACATATAACAATAATTTAAATATAACACTAATAACTGAGATACAAGTGGTTTGATAATACTCTTTAAATTTCATAATACAACTTTGCACTATATGTTCATGAATAATTCATGTATTGAAAAGATTATGAATAGTCTCATTTTCAGTTCAAGAATCATTTACTAATCAATGGTTTCCCTGAAATGGTTACACTTACTGTGAGTGCCAAAGAACTTGAAATGGAACCAATGGCTGATCAGTTCAGCCGGTAATTTATTAAAGACTTACACTTTCAAATATAACATAAACCATGTGCCTTCCGTTTCAACTTCCTGTGCTCACAATATTCTTCCTTTGTAAAAATAGCAATGCAATGTACATGTTTGAGTTCTTGATATCATCTTAAACTGTTCTTGAAATAAGATGTCCTTAAAACGTTCTTAAACTTGTCTTTTAAGTCTTCCAAGAACAATGACAGATCCTTTTAAGAACATATTGGATTCTTCAAAAGTCCATCATATGTTCAAAAACATTGTGTAGACCTGTTTAAGAACATCAGAAGGAAACATGTTGTTCAAAAAAGTTCTGAAAGTGTTCAAGAATAGTTTAAGAATAATTCAAGAACAGGAAAGGTCCTTACAAAGTTATTGAACTGTTCCTGAAGGCAGTTCTTGAACAGTTCTTGTACAAATGTTCTTAAAATTCTCTAGAACAGGTCAAGAACTCTTACTTACAGTGGTGAAAGTACTATGCATATTCATACTAACTTCACAGGTTTCACAAATCTACAAGATTAGTTTGCTAGACATTTCAATGTTTCTTTCAAAAATATTTATGAAACATCTAGCACAAAGGAATTCATGAATTATTCATGATGGATCCTCAAAGTCTGTCTCAGAAAAGTCATCAGAAATAATTGTTCATGAAATGTTCATTACTAAGTATTTATGGTTAGATGAAGAACTGTTCATGAACTTTGAAGTGTTCAACAAAAATTCATAAACTGTTCATGAACGTGTCTTAAGAACAGTTCATGTCCAAAAGTTCATGAACCAAGATCAGGAACTTTTTGAGAACAGTTCATGAACAATTCCTGATTGGCTTGAAGTGTTCATGAAATCATGAACAACATTTCGCCAAGGCTGTAAATGAGCCCCATATTTACTGCCAGTGCTAGGTTACCGTTTCCCATTTGATCATTCTTAAGTATTGTTATTGTAATGCTACGTTACCACCACCACCACCTCCGCCGCCGCCACCACCACCACCACCACCACTGTATTCACACAATGGCTGCTACTACAACTTATAGCCCATATAGGGGGGCATGCATGTTTTACAAACAGCCCTTGTTATTGTGTTCATCCCCATTTAGGGCTTTTAAACTTCAACAACTCTTATCCCTTTGCAGGGTATTGACATATATGAGCAATGAAGAATGTTTTCCCTCATTATTAATACATTTTATCTAAGGTCATCATATGATGTAAGATATAAATTTAGATACGAAAAACACCTCATTTTACCACCATACATGTATATGACCTGTGGGAAATTAACCAGACATGTTTGCATCGTCATTGCACTAAGTTTGATAATATATCATTATAAGCCATCTATTAAGTCAGTTAATATGAGTGTACAGCTATGATGTAATCATAATACTTAATAATGTGATGACAGCGTTGGAAACTGATGTATCTAAATGAAATGTCTGTATCATATACAGCAGTCTGCTTCACTTCCATCACTTGATATTGGCCGTGCTATGGAAAAACAGGGCTTAATGCATGTGTGCAAATTGTTGACTGCACAGGTCAATCAGGGACAACACACATTCTGCCTTAACTCGATTCCCATTAAGTTAAAACTTCCTTTACATAAAAGAATACCATTACAGCAGAAAGCGTCATCCGGTATTAGCCAGTGCAGACTGAGCAGGCTAATCTGGGACGACACTTAATGCATATTTTCACAGATTGTGGCTCATTATGTTACTAGGAAAGAACACCACCATGCTATTTAACCCATGTTAACGTACGATGACACCTTGTTTTTCCAATTAAAAGACACCTTCAGCATAATGCATCACTTGGTGTGGCATGCAGATATTAAGGGGTTTTATGATGTCATAGGTTTATGATGTGGTTGTTGCTTTTTATAGCCATGAGTTTTTAGTGACCATGACAGTTTAAAGATGTAAAATGAGTACTGCTGTATCATTATATTTACATTACATCAGGGTCAATAGAAATTTAGTTTTAGTTAATTCTAAAAATGTTGTGTAAAAAGTTTACACACTTGATACAGTAGACCCTTTTCACAATAGGCCAAAATTGATAAGAGCGTAAAGTCACGTGACTCGCAGAACTCCAGAATGAGGCTGAACGTGTATAAGTTTCCAATACTCCCGCGCAACGCCGCATCTGATTTCAACCTTTCATTCTTTTAAACATTCGGCGATGTAACGACTTAGAAAACACAATATGACATTGTCAGAAGAAGTTATAATTTATGCAATTCACATTATAAGTGTCAATACATTAAATAAATTGTCTTGATTAAAGTACTCGTTTTTCTCCAATTTTTCACACATTTGACACGCTTTGATAGAGCTTTGTTAGAGCTTTTTTATCGCGCTGTTTATTGGTACATCTGTGGTTAAAATTTAGCCCCTGTGTTCCGGATAAACCAATTATCTCGTTATGATCAGATACTGTGCCAACAAATACTAAATAACCGCATGGTGTCATAAACCACCCGTGGTAGATGTCTGGTCATTGAACACCATGTATGTACCCCAATGTCTTATCGTGGTAGAAGTATTACTTTGTCATTTCTAAGACTAATGGAACGCCAAATACTCTAACTAAATACTGTATAGATATTAGCCAGTTCAATCATAATAATACAGGGAATGCTCATTCGTCCTAGCTATTTCACACAGGCTGACATTCGCCCCTATGTTTTTTGACAACCTGAACATTCATGCCTACATTATTTTGACAATGGTCATAATGGTTCCTACATGGTTTTGACAGCCTGGACATTCGTTCCTTCGTTACTAATAGACAGCCTGGAGATTCGTTCCTGAATAATTGCTATCCCGGTCATTATTATTACATTTTATCAAAATAGTATAGCACACAGGGCTTTTTATCCGGTATTTTAATATGTCGTTATTGAAATATAAGTTCAAAAATAATGTTCTCATATTTTATGTTATACATTATATTGTTGTAAGTTTTTTCAGTGATCATGAGAATGATAACGTTAAAAAATAATCGAATATATCGACTTACACTGAGATATGTAATTTGTCAGAATGTTGCAGAAATCTGGGGGTTAAAACTATGTAGGAGTATATATATCCGGTCTGTCAAAATAATGTTGGAACGATTGTCTGGGAGGTCTAAAAAGCATGGCAATGAATTTCCGGGTAGTTAAAACGTATGAACGAATGTTTGCCTTGCCAAAATTAGCGTAGGAACGATTTTGATTGTGAAAGAATTTTCGGATACATAATAAAGTGCTTAATACTTAAATATACATTTGAAATATTTATTAGCTTTTATGCTAAACACGAAACCTATTTAGCGGGTACCGCTAAAATAAAACTCCGTCCTAACATAGTCTTATAAAGAGTGTCTGTTAGTGTATGGAAGAACACAATTAAAACAAGAATTTTCATTGACCACAACGGGGTAAAAAAACGTTTCCGATAAATAGAGACACACTCACACAAGAGAGATTTATGACATGATGTGACATATATTTATCACTCATAATCAAATTTAAAGAGAAATCAAATGCATAGACAGTTCAGTTTGCTCCACGTTTGTTTTTTCACCTGTATAAAAGAATTATTCAATATTGTCTTTCACTGAAAAAGAATATTAATTAAAGTTAAAATAAAAAAGACACAACATTTAAATAGTTCATGTGCTTTGCATTTTCTGTTGCTCTTTCTTAAGATTAAGTCAACACACATTTTACACGTTTGATCGTTCGTGAAAAATAGTACAGACCAACAAACATACCTTTGAGAATTTAAGTTAAATAATAACCTTTTGTACTCTACGACTTTTGTATTTGTTTTGCGCAATTACCAATGTTTATTCTTCAGATCACATTTGCTCTGATGACAATGGGTATCTTGATTTTGAATCAAGATTAAATAAAATGTATAAACACGTATACACTAGTGGTACTATATACTATGGCTTTGAAATATGACTTGGGTGTGAGATTGTTTATTTCATAACCCCTCATCAAATTATTGACTAAACAACACATCCATGTATGCATATGTTTGCCGTAATTGTTATCAGTGTCAGTGCTCATGAAAATCCCAAATGCAATAAATAAAAATCAACAGGTTTATAATCATCGATATATGCTCCACCAAAGATCTATACACGTTCAGCCTCGTTCTAAAATTCGACGCGTCACGTGATATCTAAAAATAGAAACAGCGGTATAGTATTGTGAAACTGGTCTGTTCATATGTTCTAATTGCTTGTTTTGCCATATTCAAATTGTTTTGTATGATTTGTATGGCAAAGTCAGGAATTATCCTCTCTCCCCATTATATTTAACCCTTTGCATGCTGGGAAATTTGTCGTCTGCTAAAATGTTGTCTGCTGAATTTCTAAAATTAGCATTTTCTTCGAATTTTTTTCAAAGAATACTATCAGAATAGCAAACAGTTTGGATCCTGATGAGACGCCACGTTCTGTGGCGTCTCATCTGGATCCAAACTGTTTGCAAAGGCCTTTAAAATTCAGCTCCAGCGCTTTAAGGGTTAACTATAAATGTTTTCCTTCAATATCACCTATTATTTTAATATCTGTAATCAATTTAACAATGCTTATAGTTTATTTACTTATTGCAATAATGTAATTTATATAATTTTCCATATTTGCTATTTATGTTTATTTGGAATGGCATTGGTTTTCCGCTACTTTTAGCTTGTTTTTGTTTTCTTCTGTTTGTTCAGCAACACGTTTGTTGGCACTCTGAAACGCACTATGAGCCTTGGTCGGCTCTCACGGAAACGGCTTCGATCTAAATCATCTGACCTTGACAACGGGAAATTGCACGAGCACCAACACTTGTGAGTAGCTGTAGTTCACTTAAACGGGGTTTAGTGCATGTGCGTATGTGTTTGCACAGGCTAATCAGGGATGACACTTTTTGTCTAAACTGCATTTTTTGCTAAGAAGAAACTTGCTTAACCCATTTATGCCTAGTGGACTCTCCCATCCTCCTAAATTGGATCAATTTATTTCCAAAATGAGGGATGCAGTGATTTTTTTGCTTTTATTTGTTACATTTGAATTGGGAAAATTAGCGCGATAAACCGTGAAATTGGGAAAAATAGCGCGATAAACCATAAAATTGGGAAAAATTAAGCATTACAAATATGATTATAAGTAACAGAATTAATATTGTTTATAAGTGCATGTTCAGGGGGTTTTCTAGCCATTTTGGGAAAAGGAGTCTGGTCAAATTGGGATTTTTTTTCAATCAATTAAAAAGGCGAATTTGAGAATTATTTATCGACAAAAAGGACTACATTAATGTTATATCCTTTGTAGGATGTTAAAAAAAATAAAATTGAGATATAGAGTTAAGAAATCACAATTAAGTCATAGGAGACTTCTTTCTTAAAAAAAAAATTTAAAAAAAAATTGGGGGGGGGGGGGGGAAATTGGGCTTTTTTTGCGGATATTTTAGTAAGATTTTTGTGGAAAAACGTGGAATTTTGCTATTGGGAAGCAGCCGAAAAATTGGCTGTAATTTTGAACAAAAAAAATCACTGGGATGTCTGTGATATTTATTTCTATATTTGGAATTATCCTTACAGAAATTCCTTTAAGCAAACAGCGTAGACCCTGATGAGACGCCGCATCATGCAGTGTCTCATCTTGGTCTACGCTGTTTGCAAAGGCCTTTTTTCTAGACGATAGGCATAAATGGGTTAATGCATGTGCGTATGTGTTGTCCCAGATCTTGTGCAGTTTGCGCAGGCTAATCAGGGATGACACTTTTTGTCTAAACAGCATTTGTTGCTAAGAAGGAACTTGCTGAAAACAAAAATACTATAACAGTGGAATATGTTGTCCCTGATTAGCCTCTGCAAACTACACAGGCTTATCTTGAACAACACTTTGTGCACATGCACATCAAAAAAGAAGACATGGCTTGGTTGGCTTAACTTTTTTATTTTAACCCATTTATGCCTAGCGTCCTGAAAAAAGGACATTGCAAACAGCGTAGACCCAGATGAGACGCCGCATAATGCGGCGTCTCATCTGGGTCTGCGCTGTTTGCTTAAATGAATTTCTTTATGGAATATTCTAAATATAGAAATAAATATACTTGACACCCATAATTTTGGAAATAAATTGATCCAATTTAAAAGGATGGGAGAGTCCACTGGGCATAAATGGGTTAATTGTGTTACCATGCACAAAGTATTTCCCATTATGGTAAAGCATAATTGAAAGATAAAGAATCTTCAAAATCTCTATGAACGAGATGCACTGAGAGGATAATTGCTAAACAAACTCAATCTTTAATACCATCACAATATTTATGGAAACAACGATTTATGTTATGCCCAAGATGTCCATGGTCTTTTAACATTAAACTAATGGGCTGAATTTGCTCTCAGTGGATGCTTATTTTTCTTTTGCAATAAACATCACTGCATTTTGTTGCACGCTATGCCAGTCACAAATAAACACATGTCAACTCTTATAATAATTATCTGTTGCAACTTATTACCCTTTCCCACTCAGAAGCAAAGTGAAAATGGCTATGTTCAAACATCATAGATTACCGTAACAGCCTGCAAATAACTGGCAGTCTGTTCAGGTTTATGCTGTTTGCTGCTCACCAGTATCTAAGGGTTGGAAATAAAGCCTTTAAAACTAATCAAGTAAGAGAGGGATTCAATTAAATTTAACTTTTTAAGGGACTACAAATAAATGCATCAAAATACATTATCTAAGAGGTAAAGCATCAAGTCATTATTTTATTTAACCCTTAATGAGTTCCAAATAAAAGGTATGAAGGCCAAGAGTCTGTTTGCTATAAGATATAACTAAGCATAAAATTTGAATGTAGTTTTAAAAATGTTATGTATCTAGGTGTTGGGGCATTATATAGGGTATCATCATTTAACCATTTACCACATAGATACGTAATTTTACGCATTTGTAGTTCCTTAGAAAGTTAAATTTAAGACCTTTGTTACTAAATTCATGTTTAAGAGGATTCATTTCCAACCCTTAGATACTGATGAGCAGCAAACAGCATAAAACCTTAACAGACTGCGAGTTATTCACAGACTGTTAAGGTTTTATGCTGTTTGCACAATATTAGCCATTTTAAATTTGCTTCTGAGAGGGAAAGGGTTTAAATGCAAAATTAAAGATGTGGTATTATTATTAAATCATGCAATATCAGAAAAAGATTACATTTCTGCTTAAAAAAAAACAAATGACAGCTTTACTAGTAGTATGTTCTTGTCTGTACTGTTGTCCCTATCAACTGTACACTATTTGAAATATTTGAATAAGAATTACTACATTTATTACCGACACAAAGATATCAAACAGTGATAAGGTATCAAAGATTCAATGATCAGGTATACAAGATCAGGAAAAACCATTACTTCTCCCTAACAAGGATTGACATGCATTATAAACACACAGGGACAAGATTTATGTTTTCATATCTGATGGTTCCGGGCTTTCCATCATTGATTTATCCAAACTATGACTCATCCGTCTTCTATGCCAGTTTTACAACTGAAGAACATTGATTTTCTCTGCTGTTCCTTATTTTATGCATATTTAACTGCAGTCTGCTATTCTGTGCTGCATGTGTCATGTCATGTTCATTATAAAAAAAAAACTGTTGTAATGTGATAATATTTATGCCATGAATAATTTATTAACATTTGATACTATTGGAACGATTGTTTCTTGAATTGTGTCTGTGATTGCTGAGTCATAACAAACCAACATTAAGTAACCATCATCATCATTGATTCATCCTAACATAAATATCATTATCATCAATATCATCCTCCTTCTCCCCATCACATCCTGAAATCAGTATCATTATAATAATGAATCCATTATTATTATTATCATCATCATCATCCTGATATGATTTATCAAGGACTGATATGAGTTATCAAGGACTGATGTGATTTATCAAGGACTATTTTGAAACTCTTATACTTTAAATTGTATCATCTACTAATTGTTCATAATGTATGCCCATGTTTCATGTCATGTAATGTTCATTATCATTATCAGCACTTACATCACATTGTATTCCATCTCTCATCTCGTTAACAGACAGCCCTGTACCTGTGTCACCCCGACCCCTGAAGCCAAAAGCACCTGGTAGGTGAACATTGTGTATCCGTAGCAACCAAGTTCCAAAATGGCACTTTCTTTATTTTGCAAACTGCCTTTATTTTGCAAACTTTAGCTTACATAATTATGTTGAATAAAATAATGCTGTAAATTCTCTCAAATGAATTCAGATTCTGGTGTTTATCAGATATGGTGCCCCCAGAATTAGTTATCTTGAGGTCACATGTTTGATCTACACTTTTGGTACATTCTTAAGATCTTTTAATGATGTCAAGAACTGGTTTTACCCACTAAACAGTCTTGATAGTGTCTGATGTGTCAAACACATGTAGTCTGAAGACTGAGTTTTGTTCTTTTCATGCACATTTTCTTAAATACAAGCAGCTTTACAACAAAGTTGACTCAAATTATCATTTTCTACAACTTGAGTACAATGAGTAAAAAAAAATTGTGTATTTAAAAATTATTTTCTTATTTTTTGTAATGCTTACAATTTTGGAACTTGGGTAATACTCATGTGAGCATCACATGTATACTTATATTGTGCACTTTCTTCCGAGATGTGGGGTTTGTTGTCTTTCCTGGCATCTGACTAATTGATTGCTAGCACACATAGTTTGATACCCGGAGGATATGTCAGTCAATAATAGTGGCTGTAGTTTTATGGTCGTAGTTTGAATTTCCCATGATTGGTTTATGAGTACATAATTATGATGTTTACCTTTTGACTGTTGGAATATGAAACATAGCCATCATGGAAAAAGATATATGTATAGGAGTTGCAGTTTTGGAAAACCTCGATTAATGCATATGGATAATCCGTGGGACGACACTCCGCTGTATGGAATGTGTTTAAAGGAAGTTTATTCTTAACAAAGATCACACCGAGGCCAAAAGTGTCGCCTCAGATTAGCATGTGTGGACATGGACGACAATTTACGCTCATTCATGAAGCTGGTTTTCTCAGAATGCCTCTTATTTGCAATGAAGTTTTGTATAGCGATTTTGAAAATATGCACTTCAGACATCGTCATCAACTTTCAGATATTTTTATGTTAAATTTTCTGCAACAGTATTAAATTGCAAATATATATGAAGATTTGACCAAATACAATAGCTTTTAAAACTCAACTTTTAATAAGTCTTTTGATTTGGAAATAATATTACTTTTTTCACGAAATTCTTTACATCAGATTTAGGCATGCAAGGAGATACATGTTTCCAGCCTGCACCATATGGTATATATTATACAACAGCACAGATATCAGCATTTATGTATTTTAACTGACAGTGGAAAACAAACGATGCACCCCAGATACCTTACATTCATCAATAATGCACATGTTTGTAATGATAGGCAATGTATTGGTTACTTTCTTTTAGTGTGTAACATAGAAGCATCAGATTTAAAAACTTGAATAAAACAACAATGTTTTAACTTTTGATGGTTCTACTCGCTGTGGTAGTCAGTTTCAGTGTTTTAAACACTAGTGTAATCAGAATGATGTATTGCATTTCTGTAGGTATTGATTGGCAATAAAACTGAAGCTTACTTGACACATTTAAAAACGGAAAGTAAACGTCATTTATGATTTATTGACATGAAACTTTATCAACTTGTTTAATAAATGTGAGAACTTAAGTACAAGACCGATTAGTCGTTATATTGTACATGTCATGTCTGACGCAAATTTGTCTTCCATTGAAGGCAAAAATATTAATAAATTTTAATGCATTGTGGTACATTTTTATTGTATTTGATTATGTTTCAATTGATTTAAAGAAAGAACTGCTTTCTTTGTTTTCTGAAAAGAGTCATTATATAGTCAGTTTACTCAACACCGGCAAAATCTATTACACACTCTCATCCTCGTTGCATATCCTCGTTGCATAAATATATTAATCCAAAATAAAGAATTAAAAACATTAACACCTCAAACAATTTGCTTGACTCATTTATAATTGCCGACTTATCAACATCTATATGGGTTAACATATTTGTTTCTTCTACTAACATATGTGTCTGGTCGGGCACAAATGCATCGGAAAGTCTCCAAAATAATCTTCTGTTATCTCTGTTTCAGAATTTTATTTTTAAACAGGAAGTTCACAGTTTCTGAAATACATCACAACTGTAATTTTGGCAAATGTTACTAGGATTTTTTTTAAGTATCTTGTTACAATCCTTTTTTTTTATTGCAGTACCTGCAATTGCATATCCCAGCAAACATTTATTGGGAAACTAGAACATTTTACAGCAACAGTTTTGTATGTCATTACGTAATACTGGTATACACTTGTATCAGATTACAATTAAATGGATATAATAGTTTCAATGCATTGAAATATTAGTTCAGCATTTTAAGAAGTTTCGGTGTTCACAAACTGCCATATTAAAGACAAACTGAAATGCCGAATAAAATCTTCAATAGATAAAACAAAAACACACGCACAAAATGCACCATGTTGTTCAGTTTTAAGCAAATATTATAGCATGTACTCCATAAAAATGATGGCTTCATTATTTTTCTACTTTTGAGACCCAGGCCTATATATATTCTGCAGGCCATGAATTTCTTGGTGGAGTTCCAAGTAATAAACATCCTATGCATCTTATGTAGATGTAACTTCAAAGAAATTGCTTTTCAAGCTGCTATTTCACTGAGCTGGCAGATTTACGTTCATTTAATATGCATTTGCAAGTGATGTCCTACCTCTATGAAAATTGACAGTTCTACCTGGGGTTGCCTACCACTAAGTTTGTAGACGTTGAATCACCTACTGTCTTAGCTGATTAACTTAGCGGTTGCATACCACTAAATTGACAAACTCTGACAAAGGGTAGTTGGGGAATTGTTCTTGTAAGAATATATGAAAATGTATATACTTCTTTGCTTTTATACGTAACAAATTATACCAAGAGAAGAGGCAATTGACTCATTGTAAGTGGATACCTACATCAATCATTTGCAATGACCAAGATTTAATTTCAGATGTGAAATTTAAGTGGGACTTGCTTTAGTCAGTGTAATGGTACCCTCATAGGCATGGTAAGTCATTCACAAAGACACTTTCATATGGGTGGGCAAATTCCAAGTAAAACAATGTGCTTTTGGGTGTAGGTTTGTTTGATCAGGCCATATTAATAAGCCAGTATCATGGTAACTTGACAAACGACCAACCATCAACTTAAGTGCTTGCGCTAATGTCAGTTGCCCCAATTTCAGCCACCATTTGATTTAGGAAAGACTGGAAAAGGTTGACGAGAACTATCTGGATGTGTTTGAGTTGAATGTTTGTGACGGCTGCTTTAAAGGGATCTTTTCACGGTTTGGTAAATTGACAAAATTGAAAAAAGTTGTTTCAGATTCGCAAATTTTCGGTTTAGTTATGATATTTGTGAGAAAGCAGTATTACTGAACATCTGCCATGGTCTAATATAGCCATTATATGCATCTTTTGACGATTTAAAAACCTAAAAATTATAAAGCGTTGCAACGCGAAATGATTGAATAATTTGGAGAGTTCTGTTGTTGTCGTTTAAATTTGTGAAACTACGAAGATTGCTTATATAATGTATAAAATACGCATCTAATGTATGCTTGGCAGGATAGCTCAGTTGGCTAATGCGTTTTTACTTCAGAATTCTGGGGGTCACTGGTTCGAGCCCTGCTGCGAGCTACTTTTTTTTCCTTTTTTAAATAATATTTTTGATTTTTTACTGGAGCTTTTAAAATTTAATGTTTACATTTATCAATATAAAGCATTTAATGACAAACTACAAAACATGCCAAAATCTGTGAAAAGGCCCCTTTAATGTCCGGCAGTTCCGAATTGTTTGTGGTACATTTTATGTATGTATCAACATCCATTACTGCAGAAATAATTATGAGGAAATACAAACTAATGTATGCAACTGTGTGCACTAGGATTCCAATTATAATCGATGTATATAAAACAAATCATCAGTCATCAATCTACTGTTTCATAGGGTAGATTAAGGCCTTAATTGCTTCTAGATCAAATAAATGCCAATGAAATTGGATGATAAATTATAAAACGATTATAAGTTAAACTGACTCAATATTTCATCAAAACTTATTAAATTCCACTTGATGTGAAATTTTAGGCAATCTACTTTCTGTGGTGGATCAACATTACCTATGGATATGTTGATAAACTTCACTCCACTGTTCAACAAAACTTTGATAATGTTGATTATATTTCGGCACCCACTGGGTTTTGATCTGCTTTTAAAGCTTTACTGCAATGTCTTCCTCTGAGTTAATATCTAATAAACCAGGCAAGTAGGTAAATACCGTTTTGATTTTACTATTTAGTATCTGGTTGTTTCTAAAAAATATCTGTATATTTACTTGACTTTACAGTTAAAAAGTTTATTTTGTCGCAGTTTGTAATCTGTGTGACTGTATTTTACTATAGTAAAAATTAATTGCTATCAAATTAATTGGATTTGGATTTTATCAAAACACAGAAAGCTTTGATTACTTTTGGTAAGAAAGACAACTAAAAACAAGGATATTTCCCTCAAGAAGAATATTTTTTATTGCATGCAATAACAATTTAAAACAACATGTTACATTGACAATTTTTAGCTCGGTGTTTTCAGAGAAAACCTGAGGTATTGTCATAGCCAGCTCGTCGTCCGACATCTGACGTCCGACGACTGCCTCGTGCTAAAACCTTAACATTGGCTCTAAAATCAAAGTGTTTCCACCTACAATTTTGAAACTTCATATGTAGATGCACCTTGATGAGTTCTATATGCCACACCCATTTTTGGGTCACTTGGTCAAAGGTCAAGGTCACTGTGACCTCCAAAAAAATCAAAAAAATTCTGGCAAGCTTTCATTTATTCAAAACTGCACCCGTAGCCAAGCATGGCACCAGTGTTTATAATGCAGTGCTCTTGTAATGATTTCTATAGTTTAAGTTCTGCTAACTTATCCTGAAGTATATGAAAGAAAATTTGGATAACGACACACAGCACTTAAAATGCTAAAAATTTGTAAAGATCTTTGCATTTCACTTACTCCTTCCAAAATGTAATACTAGCTAAAGGAGAATAAGTAGCCTTTACAATAACATCAAAATATAATTTAAGGTAGCGCACCCCTAATGCCGGCACATATCCAAATATAATTTTATTAATTATTTTCCTAATCAGCATCATTTCACTGAACTACATGCAAATTTGCAGGTAGGCTTTCCATGCTTTAAAAAAAAAATATACCAATTTTTGCAAAACCACCCTCACTCTCGGCTTTTGTCCAGTTTATTTTCATCCCTGGGGTATATAAAAGTTCCATAATTCATTCAAATTTCCAAATATGGGCATGTAGTTGGTGTGTACAGATGCAGTAAAGGTGTTTAAAATTTAAACAAGATGAAATAAGTATTCTTTTACAGACATTTATTTTTTACAAATTTTTATCTATGGAATAGCGCCATGAAATGTAAGTGATTTCAGCCAAGTAAAAATTGGTTCGGTTAAAAACAAAGTGTCATAAAATTCAAAATAGTATCATTTAAGTTATATTTTAAACTAATTTTTTATAGAAACACTATATACAGCAAAAATACCAAGAAATAGACAGATTCACCGTTTACTTTTTGAAATAAAAATAAAAATGCAACATGCATCATTCGTATTTTCAGAGGTAAATTATCCAATTTAGCCATAACGTTGTTTTAATTTTAAAAATTGAAGGATGTGCATACAATTTTCAACATATTTAACAATAAACATAGCTTATATGCTATATTAAATCAAATTACATGAGAAAAGAAATAAAACGCGTCGCAAAAAGTATGCGATGTCGGCAGGATTCGAACCTGCGCGGGAAGATCCCAAAAGATTTCTAGTCCATCGCCTTAACCACTCGGCCACGACAACTTCACATCAGTGCAACCTTAAATTAGATATTCATAAGTAAACAGGTAAAAAGGCTTGCCGATCTTTGATAAAATCGCGAAATCATATTTTTCAGATGATAATTGGATCAAAGTAGATATTTATAGTGAAAATAATGTAAATCCCAATGAATTAGGTAAACACATATCAAAGTTCGAAGTTTGAAAAAAATAAAATGCATCTCTCAGAAATAACCGATCATTGAAGATCGGCAATGATCGTTAAATAAATCGCGGGGAATCATTAGAGGTGCGCTATCTTAATCTATAATTTGCATTCCCTAAAAGCTCATATTGCAAAGCATTTCTAACCTGCATGAGAAAAGTAAATAAATTATTTATTCAAAGCACTAGTTCGATGTCATTATGCATACATTATCAATCAAGACGACATAGAAATATTTATTAGGCAAATACAAGGACTCAACATTACAAATTACAGGTATGGATTTTCACTATATCAATAATTACAATCTTAAAATATAATCATTCAAAAATTGTATTAACTCAACAAGTTCGCCACTTTTGCCTATTATTTATTCGGGCAATTTTCTAAAGCTGAATGAATTCAATTATAAAATAGCACACTTCTAATCTAGTGTGAACATACTTAACCCTTTCAGTGCGGGAACCAGATTTTGAAGGCCTTTGCAAACAGTTTGGATCCAGATGAGACGCCACAGAACGTGGCGTCTCATCAGGATCCAAACTGTTTGCTATTCTGATAGTGTTCTTTGAAAAAAATCGAAGAAAATGCTAATTTTAGAAATTCAGCAGAAGACATTTTAGCAGACGACAAATTTCCCAGCATGCAAAGGGTTAAAAAAGCACTGATTGTCTTGTCACATTTTAACTTAAGCTATTACTTTATTTTACTGATTTTTGGGGTAAAGTGTTGTATTTCAAACAAAGGCTCGATATTTCCATCTATTGGAGGTTTTGTAAAGGGGAGGCAATGGGAGCTGCTCCTAGCATTGTTAGCAACTGTTATCAGATGATAATGGGCTGGAATTTGTAGCCAATCATCTTTGGCCAATCTGATCTCAGATCAATACCCATTGAATGATTGGGACAGCTGTTTTGTCTTGAAGTCAGTGATATTCAGATAACATAGCTACTGTTAACCTGATTTTGCCGTTTTCACAAATAAAATTTCTGCCATCAGACACCATCTCGTCTTTGTCCCTGCTCTGTCACTCATCCGTAATCTGATACAATCATTGCAAAATCTTTGAATAAAGTGGGAATTATTTTATTCCATTTGCTTTAGGAAAGATGTTATTGTCTTTAGTTCATAGACTACACTATAGACAGCACTCCTAATCTTAATATAGGATTTTGTGCTGGCGCACAGGACATGTTTTTAAAAGTATGACCATTTTATTAATTCATGAAAAAGAACACCTTGAATGTGTGTTTAAACAAAGTTGAATCATGCGTATTATATTACTGTGTCAGTTTATACAGACATCTTATAATATATACTTCAGCCTGATTTCTTCTAGAACATAATATTTCACAAAATCTGTTTTAGCCTCACTGTCGGAAAAGTGGCTGAATGCATGTGAGGAGTAAGTGTTGTCCAAAACTAGCCTGTGTTGTATGCACAGGCTAATCAAGGACACAATTTTCCACTTTTATGGTATTGTTCGTTAAAAGAAAGTCTTGTCTTTGGGAAAACTTAGTTAAGGCTTGGTGTGTCGTCCCTGTATAGCCTGTGTAGAATGCACAGACTAATCAGGGATGACTCTCAAAGCACATGCATTTTACCCAATTTTCCCAGAGCAAATCAAACTAATGGAATTGTCATTTCGACAATGTAATGAATCCCTGAAAACAGATCCCTTAGAAATCATGGGAACTTCCAGGACAAGGAGTGCTTTAAGGGTAGGATTCAGGGTGTTAAAACAGCTGCTGGGATCAAATGGTGGCATGATAGCTGGCTCAATCATTGTGGGAAAACCAGAGACATGATTCCTAATGGAAATCAATATAGCCACTGAAGTCTGAAAGACTGGTGGGAATGTGGAGGCAGTGTTGCCATACCAGAATCAACAAAGACACTATATCAATTGTATCTAAGGTGTGCCTGGTGGATGCTATGTGTTCTGTTGTGTCAAGTTTAAAAGTGGATTCATGACTTGAAATTTCGAAAGGTCAGTGAAATTTTAAAGTATAATGTTTGTTGGTTTACTCATTTTAACCTTATAATAAAACATACTGTGAATCATTGTCTTTTATAAGAGAAAACACATCAGACTTGAAAGAAACTGACAATTTTACTCTTTCGTTATCATTCATCAATCTATTCGTATCATTCAATTCTTTTACAGCATGTTTTATAGGTTGGGTTTAGGAACTGTGTTGACAACCTCTGTGTGTTTTGCAGATGTATACCAAAGTCAAATATTGATTTCCCTACAGAAATGCATGCTAGCGTGAAGTCATCAATAATTGATTAATCATAATATTGTTTTGTGTTTGTGATGCATGAAGACTCTACGTATGTACATGGTTTCATTAACTATATCCCCATTACCATTGGTAATGGGGGCTATATAGGGGTAACTTTGTCGGTCGGTCGGTCTGTCCGGAAAGCTTGTACGGGCCACTGAAAGGTAAAAAATGGCCATAAATGAGCTTGTCTGGGCCATTATTTATCCATGTCGTTCATTGTGAGATTTAAAAATCATTTGGCACATTTGTTCACCATCATTGGACGGTGTGTCACGCAAAAGAATTACGTTGATATCTCAAAGGTCAAAGTCACACTTTGAGTTCAAAGGTCAAAAATGGCCATAAATGAGCTTGTCCGGGAAATTACTTTGTCATTTATTGTGAGATTTTAAAATCATTTGGCACATGTGTTCACCATTATTGGACGGTGTGTTGTGCGAAAGAATTAGGTCGATATCTCGAAGGCCAAGGTCACACTTTGAGTTAATAGGTCAAAAATGGCCATACATGAGCTTGTCCGGGCAATAACTATGTCTTCATTGTGAGATTTTAAAATCATTTGGCACATTTGTTCACCATTATTGGACGGTGTGTCACGTGAAAGAATTATGTAGATATCTCCAAGGTCACACTTTGAGTTGAAAGATAAAAAATGGCCATAAATGAGCTTGTCTGGGCCATTATTTATCCATGTCGTTCATTGTGAGATTTTAAAATCATTTGGCACATTTGTTCACCATCATTGGACGGTGTGTCACGCAAAAGAATTACGTTGATACCTCCAAGGTCAAGGTCACACTTTGAGTTCAAAGGTAAAAAAAGGCCATAAATGAGCTTGTCTGGGCCATAACTATGTCGTTCATTGTGAGATTTTAAAATCTTATGGCACATTAATTGTTCACTATCACTGGACAGTGTGTCGCCCGAAAGAATTACGTTGATATATCCAAGGTCAAGGTCACACTTTGAGTTCAAAGGTCAAAAATGGCCATAAATGATAATGGCATAATAATTCTTAAAAATCGCCATAAATTAGATTCTCTCGTTTTGTGAAGCATGCAAAATAGTCTGTGTCAATGCGGCATGTGGGGGTATATGTCACGCCTGTGACAAAGCTCTAGTTGTAATATTCATGGTGAGTCCTGAGATTCAGTGGTTGAAAATCAATCAAAGGTCATAATTATGTCACAAGTCATGTATGAACCTCACTCTGTGAAACGGGGCTGCATGCAAGTGTGGGAAATGTCGTCCCTCATTAGCCTGTGTAACAGGGCTGAATGCAAGTGTGGGAAATGTCGTCCCTGATTAGCCTGTGTATTGTATGTGCAGTCTACTCAGGCTATTCAGGGATGTTATTTTCCGTTGTTATTGTATTTTTCAATTTAAAAGAAGTCTCTTCTTTACAAAAGTTTAGGCAGAAAGTGCACATGTCATCCATGATTTAGCTTGTACAGTCTGCACTTGCAAATATGGGACAACACTTTATATTGGAATTAACCCTTTCAGTGCGGGAACCGAATTTTGAAGGCCTTTGAGATGCCACAAAACGTGGCGTCTCATCAGGATCCAAACTGTTTGCTATTCTGATAGTATTCTTTGAAAAAATCGAAGAAAATGCTAATTTTAGAAATTCAGCAGACGACATTTTAGCAGAAGACAAATTTCCCAGCATGCAAAGGGTTAAGCCTGTTTTCCAGAGCAAGAATCTTATTTTTTAAGGCTTGTTAACAAATATAGAGACTTTGTACTTGTCTTTTAAATTCCATGACCAAACATACTATGTTAACAATAAGTGTACGTAAACTATATATTCCGTTTTTAAACAGCGCTTTGAATCTGAAACATAATTATAACAATTGGCATTGTGTTGTTTCAACTGAATGCATAAGGAAACATTAGCTCTCTTTGTGTATACAGTTGACTGGAAAAAAGGAAATTATTCAAATCAAACACGTTACTTCAATTTTACATTTCAAACACTTAAAACACATTATAAAGCATAGCCAGATATGATTTTTGTTAATAAAAAGAAAAGTCTGCAGCAAAGAAACATATAACATTCCTTAGTCAGAGACGGCTGGTGTTCTTTAAGTGATAAAAGTTACAGGAAATACAGGTTGCATATTGCTGTTGCATATTGGTGTAGAAGGTGAAATTGGCAGTTTATTAACTGGAAGTTTGGAATATTTCTGCAACCCTGAGGCTATAGATATATAGTTAGACTCCATTTATCGGCCAGTGTCTGTTCTGGGGTATAGATTCATAGATTGCCGCACTAGATCTGTGGAATGTTTACTCACTGTGTTAATGGATCAGCTGGTCTGCTGTATTGGCTTCTCCAGTGCTTGTTGAGATAAAGTGTTGAATTAGGTTCATTTGAATGTAAACCTTAGCTGTTAAGCATTTTAGTTACTTGTTTAACACTGCCAATATCTGAGTTTGATTGCTTCAGCCAAGTGCCATCTAAAGGAATAATTGAAAAGGTTTTTCATTTCTTGTTGTGACAGATTTTGAACTATTCAGACTGTACCAGGATATGCCTTTGGAGCACCTGAAGAATGTGTTAACATAGGTTAAACAAGTGACATTTGCAGGTACAGTGCTCAAATGAACCTTTGAACAAAAAACAAACAAAAGAGTATGGGACACAAGTGGATAAACCATATTTGAATTATTGTTCACATTTTGGTATTACAGCATTGTTCACATCTGGATACTACAAAATTGTTCACATTTGGATGTTTCAAAATTGTTCACATTTGGATGTTTCAAAATTGTTCACATTTGAATGTTTCAAAATTGTTCACATTTGGATGTTTCAAAATTGTTCACATTTGGATGTTTCAAAATTGTTCACATTTGGATGTTTTAAAATTGTTCACATTTGGATGTTTCAAAATTGTTCACATTTGGATGTTTCAAAATTGTTCACATTTGGATGTTTTAAAGTTGTTCACATTTGGATATTTCGAAATTGTTCACAGTTGGATAATTCAACATACCAAGTCAGGTAGGAATATAAATGAGCAGTCAGTTATTTAAAATCTGAACTTTATTGTTCAAATAATGTATTAATGTTTTGGGATCATTTCCAGTTGGTGTTATATATATATAGTGTTGTCTCCATTTATTGAGTTAGCTAACTGTTAGCCTACAATCATGTTCCCCATATTCGTAACAGAAAAGGAGGTCCCAGGTTTGTGCCAGAAACATGGCTTTTTCTCTTATGGCTAGTAGCATACCCAGCATGGAGTCACAATTCTCAGGGAGTCCCGTTCTGGGAAAATGGGGTTTAATGCATGTGCGTAGTGAAGTCCCAGATTAGACTGTGCAGTGTGTCACTTTCCTTCTAGACTGAGGTTTGGCTTATCAAAGACTTCCTGTAAAAAAAAATTCCATAAAAGTGAAAAGTGCTGTCCCTGAATATCCTGCGTGGACTGCACAGGCTAATCTGGGACGACACTTCATGCACATACATTTAACACTTCCAGAGAAGGACTTATGTGAAGTGAGTAACATTAATATAATTTCATTGTTAAAGACAAAATAACGCTTATTCTGTAAAAATGGTCACAGGGCTTTTTTTGTCATGATTGAGGACTCGCATGTGTAATTGAGTTATTGAAATATGTACGTGTTATTGTGAAGAGGTGGCAGTTTAGATATGCAGTGAATACCTGATTATATTCCCATTAGTTATGGCTGAAACTGTCTTGCACCAGATGGTAGAAATGCAGCTTCAAAAAAGCTATGGATGTCCAGCAAATGATAAGTAAATAACATAATTAGGGTGAAAAAGATAATGTTGGATAATTGAAGCACATGACTCAAATGTAGGGCATTGTGTGCTACATGGAAAACAATGCATTGAATTCTTCTTACTGATCCAGGGGTGTTTAACCCTTTCCCACTTTGATACATATTTTGACGCATTATAATGTAGTCCTTTGCAAAGTTAAATTTAATTTAAGACCTTTTTTACTAGAATCAAGTTTTTATGGCTATATGTCCAACCCTTAGATACTGATCAGCAGCAAACAGCATGAAACCTGAACAGACTGCTAGTTCCTGGCAGGCTGCTCTGGTTGTACATGTATGCTGTTTGCACATAGCCATTTTCACTTTGCCTCTAAGAGGGAATGGCTTATCCTGTGACACAATTATGTACCCGGAGTTAAGTTACTGTAAGTATCACTTTAGAAACTGAAGATCTTCAGAATTGAGATGATGAAGTCTATCATTATATAAGGAATGATAATAACTGCTTTTAGAATATTTGTCTTTCAGTGGTGTGCATTATTGCCTTTAGGGTATTGGTTGTCAGAGAAAAGTAGTGTACTGGTAAAACAGAAAGGTTTGTTAATTTGTTTGTTGTTTCTGAATGGGTATATTCCAAATTGTTTTCAAGCCATTTTTGGATTTTTTTTTATTTAAGGGTAAAATTGATGCAACTTTGTAACACTGAACATACAATAATTGTTCCAATGTACACCTAAAATATGACAATGTAAACAAAAATGTGTCTAAATACAACTGGCACTTAAATATCTTCTTTTTTTAAGCTTATCAGTATATATATAGAGAGAAAGATTTATTCAGATTTTACGATATCAACACTTGCGCACACCTACACAGTGTAATTGAGTTTTAATTAACCTGTGCAAAATGTGAATAACGCCCATATTATTTATAACTATTAATTAAAATTGCAGACAAAAAAATTCACTCCCGATATCTTACATAAGATGATGGAATGTTTTCAACAGACAGCTGAATGATAACTCTCCGATAAAATAGGTTGTAAATATTGTTAAATTCTAGGTCAATACATAGCTTGCATGCTAGTAAATCTTGATACTGACATAGGTTACATGCCAGTAAATCTCCTATACTGTCAGACATTTGAGTTCAAGGGGCAGGTGATCATAACCCATAAGTAACTGTTATGATCATGTACTGGTATCTGAATTTGTTCTTGTAATATTATTGTTTTGCCATTGTCTGCGTAGCATACATTTAAATTCTGGTTGTGAGACAGTAGGCTGTTAAGTTCAAGAGAGTTTGGTTATAACCCTGTCCTGTAAAAGACTAGATTGTAAGACTGAGAGTGTTATGTAAGTGGAAGTTGATGGTATTTAATTGTGTGATTACAATGCATCTATTATGTAACCTATATCTTGCATGACTGTGAGGCTTCTAAGCACAAACAATTAAGACTCAAAAACATAATATATACATTTGGTTAGTTCAGCCTGTTCTGGAGGATTTGTAGATGGCTTGAATTTACAACATATTTTTTAGCTCACTTTAGCATCTTTGTGCACCTTTTGTCCATAATGTTCATTGTGTGTCATCCTGAATCAACATTGATCATGTAAACACTCTCTGATGCAACATTTAATGATATCTCGGCTGAATTAAAAGATCGTTCAGGTCCATTCGAAAACATGGTTGCCAGGCCAGGTCAGATTGACACATTTTTATGCTCCCCCAAAATTTTTTGGGGGGACCATATAGTCGCCGCTTCTTCTGTCCATGCGTGTGTCCGTCCCTGCACAAGTTTTTTCCGGGCTATTTCTCAGCAATTAATGACTGGAATTCAATTAAACTTTATGGGAAGCTTCACTACCAAGAGGAGATGTGCATATTATCAGCCGTTTCTGGTCGGATGATTTTTCACAGAGTTATTGCCCTTTGAAATTTTCCATTAACTGTACATTTAGTGCAATTCTTGTCCCCCCAACTACTAGACGTTTCCTTTTATCTGAATATATAGTGCAATATTGTGACAAAAAAAACCTTTGGGGAGCATCACCCGTCTCGGACGGTTTCTTGTTTATACAAACATCATAAAACTGGTAAGATTTGTTAAGTCAGTAAGGATCTTCGGTGAGCGCCTCAGTTCTTTGATTTAAAGTGCTTAAACTGTAAAGTAAGCCCTTCTATACATAATCCAACAGGTCTATCATATGACCACTGAATGACATGGAAACATACAAACTTTGGCTACATAAAGGTACATGTGAAAATCTGCCATATGATCACTGTGACATGGAAACGTACAAACTTTGGCTACATCATTGTACATGTGAAAATCTGCCTTGAAGTTGTGTTGAGAAGAAACAGATCCTTGTGAAAATTTACAACCAGATTCCCAGGCCATTATCGGCCATTTTCTCATCTGCATATGTGATAGCTTATCTGATGGTGTTTATATATGTGAAAAATATCTTCTCTCAGGGTTTATTTTATAGTCTAATGAGCAGATATGCAACAGTTCCTTTGTATGTATGTTTATTTTCCATAATAAACATAATTATGTATACTTTGATTTATTGTTCAGATCTGCCCTGATTTGGAATAATGGCTGCCAGAGTTATAATGACTGCAAAATTTGGAAAGCTATCATGATAAATCTTTACTTAAGCCTTTTTTTACAATATGTAAATATACAAGCAATTCAAACAGCACACGATAATACTTATAAAGTGGACTGTAATTGTTTTCAAAAAGGTACCATCTTTTCTTTAACATGGCAACATTTCGAACTTCAGATCTAGGGTTTCAACACCCAACATCGCAAGATGCTTGTCGCATTGTCATTTTCTTTTTCTCTGTAAAAAGTATAGACGTTTTATTTTTCTTCTACTGATTTTACTGAAGGGGACTCAACGACAGGTTTTACCCACAACCTCCACCCTGTGGCCCCAAGCCAGGATGTCCGTCTTGCTGTCTGAATCTGGATTCTGTGATAAATCAAAAACAACTAAAATTAGGTGAATGAAATGTGTTAGTGTATATTTATTTTTCTGTAACAAGACTTCTTTGATACATAATGTTGATAAAGGTCGTCAGCAGATATTACTACTTGACAACCACTTCACAAAGAATTCTAGCAAGATGCACCCATCATTTATAAGAGCACTCGGAAAAAACAAGAGAAACTGACAGAACAATGTGACTTGTGTTTTTGCACGGATCTTGTGTCGCCTCAAAGTGGCAACTGATGCAATAAATTGATAATGAATAAATGTATTTAAGAATGCGACGAGATCGATAAAGGAGTTGCAGTTTTCTTTCAGTCGTAGTTGTGATCACATTGTAGCCTTGTCAGTAAATGATATTATTTTGCGGATTAAACATTTCAATATTTCTTCGAAGTTTTCCGCCATGGTGTTGCATAAATCAAAAAGTTTGGATCGATTTAGGAAAGTAGCCGTGAATAGGTAAAGACAATTTCCGTTTTCTTTTTACCCAAGATATTTTAGTTTGATTCCATTAAAAGCTGTATAAATACCAGATTTTCTAGAGTTTTGTACTTTCAACATGAGAAGGGTCTGTGAGTGGGAATTACACTTGGGAACTCTCGACTGTATCTATTGGCAGACACCATAATCCACTACACAACTTGTTATATTACTTGATCTTTTGGTTATCAATTCAAAAGATACACTTTGATATATCTATGGGTTATGAGCTTCAATTGTTCGGCCAAAAAAACAACTTTTTCCAATATAAATAAGGTTAGAAGGTTGGCAAAAAATAGTTATTTTAAAACTCTTCTTAATGATTCCCAATTTACTAAGAATATGTTAAAACATGAAGAATTCTTCCAAATCTTCTTCAAACATTCTTTAGTTTATTTAAAAAAAAAATTGTGAATGTGCTGCAGAGAAGCAAACATTTCCTCCAACTTATTAAGTGAATTTAGCAAAAATGATCTGCAATTCAACTTTGAAAACCAGTAAACAAGTGAAGAATCTGGCAGCGCAACAAATTGGGGTCAGAAGGGAAAAGTGCCAACAAACCAAAATTAACTTTATTGTATGTCTGTTAATTTACTTGTCATATTTTGAATGCTGCTGTGTAATTAGGTAATTCACATGATAAAGAAGAAATTATGTATATGTTTATCAATTATAGAATTCTAATTTGCTCATTATCAATGTAATTGTATAATGCCCCCAAAGGTGGGCATATAGTGATCACACTGTCTGTCTGAATGTATTATGCCCCCAAAGGTGGGCATATAGTGATCACACTGTCTGTCTGAATGTATTATGCCCCCAAAGGTGGGCATATAGTGATCGCACTGTCTGTCTGAATGTATTATGCCCCCAAAGGTGGGCATATAGTGATCACACTGTCTGTCTGAATGTATTATGCCCCCAAAGGTGGGCATATAGTGATCCGCACTGTCTGTCTGAATGTATTATGCCCCCAAAGGTGGGCATATAGTGATTGCACTGTCTGTCTGAATGTCTGTCAATCACACTTTTTTGAAAAATGCTCATAACTTCTATAACACTTCAGATGTTACCTTCATATTTGGTATGCATGTGTATATGGCCAAGGTCTTTCCATTCGCACACAAATTTTGACCCCTTTGACCTTGACGTTGAACTTTAAAAGGGTCCGCGTTTAGGTTTCGAAACCTGCATTGAGGTTTGGAAAAAGCGTTTTTCGGGGACATATGTCATCCTTTGGTGACAGCTCTTGTTCATTATAACTTTTATTTTTCATGAGTATTATTTTGATATTCTGGATTAATCTTTATTTCAGGATTAATGCAGACAGATAAATGAAGCCCGATTTATTAATATTACATTGCCATTTATATGGTAGTTTTTATATTCAGAAACAGTTATATTTTAGTGTACATGTCTTGCTGAGTGATGCATTTTAATGTCCACATTTACAGTTATTTAAATTATTGCCTTGCTAGGATGAATGTAGGGTGTCACATTCACATGGCTTTGCTAAAAACATGGCCAAACATCATAGTATAATGTAGCCCTAAGCAATAACTTATCATGTAATTAGAGAAAGAGGTATTCAGGGGGAAAATATGGCCATAACGAAACAAGTGTAGAATATTTACTTTGGTCATGCTGTGTGAAAAGAAGTAACAGGATTATTGGTGATTCTTACAAGAAAAATATTTATAGTTGGACACCTGTTTAAATAAAAAAGTTTAATATGGGGAAAATCAGTTATTATTTTGGAAAATTAAAGAATGCGAGATTTGACTGGATGAAAGGATTTTTGTCAAATTAGATGTTCTTTTACTGATACACCGAATATAATATGACAAGGAAACATCAGAGAAAGTCAACAAAATCCAGTGACATCATTTTCAAACAGGGTGGTAAAAAGTTTCATTTTGGAAAACTAAAACATTCCACATTTAGTCGAAGCCAGTTCCTTACTTCAACAATGGCTAAGTTTAAGGAACTCTCTATTAATTTGATGGCTGGGTTAGTATTTACGTTACATTACTTTTACATTACACCGCTCAAATTCGTCTAGTTTTAAGTTTTAAAGTGAAAAATCCTGAGCTCCGATGATAGAACCAGGGTCTCCAGAATGATCAGCAGACACTCTAACTGCATTTGTAAGGGGCTTGCTTTATATTTTGCCACACGGTAGAGTTTCTGGTTACAACTCAGGAGACCCTGGTTTAAGCGCCGTTGGAGCTCAGGATTTTTCACTTCAGTGTAACCTAACATTTTTCATTACCGGTACTGTTAAAGGGGCCTTTTCACAGATTTTGGCATTTTTTAACTTATTCATTAAATGCTTTATATTGATAAATGTAAACATTGGATTGTAAAAGCTCCAGTAAAAAATCAAGAATAAAATTAAAAAAGGAAAAGAACATTGCCCGGAGCAGGTTTCGAACCAGTAACCCCTGGAGTCCTGCCAGAGTCCTGAAGTAAAAACGCTTTAGCCTACTGAGCTATTCCGCCGAGTACATATTCTTTACGTATTTTATACCTTATATAAGCAATCTTCGTAGTTATACAAAATTTAACGACAAAAACAGAACTCTCCAAATTATTCAATCGTTTCGCGTTGCAACGCTTTATAATTTTTAGGTTTTATAATCGTCAAAAGATGCATATAATGGCTATATTAAAGCATGGTAAATGTTCAGTATTACTGTTTCCTCACAAATATCATAACTAACACGAAAATTTGCGAATCTGAAACAACTTTTTTCAATTTTGTCAATTTACCAAAGCGTGAAAAGATCCCTTTAAAATGTACATTTTCCCCTGTAAGAGTGTTCTTGAAAACAATTGTGCGGTGATATGCATGTTTGTTTGAAAAGACATTGTCCGTCAACAATATTTTCCTTATAATGAATGTTTCGCAACTAGTGGAAAGTCCAACAGCATAACAGTTGGGATCTACAGCTTTTATAACATGGTTAGTGTCACAAAGAATGGATTCAATTAGGCACGCTGAAATTCTTTACTTTAGTTTTTGTGGTCAATAAGTCGAAAGTGAAAAAGAGTGGCAAAAATTCCCATTTCTCAAAACAAAATCTCAAACTGGTCCCATTAAAGCCTTGTTTTCATGGTTTTACGCATGTACTTAAAGTGCAATCCCAGATTAGTCTGCAGGGCCCTCAATCTATCAAATCTGCCGCCGAATTTCGGCGGCAGTCCCCCACCTGAAAAGTATACTTTTTTCCCCTTTTGGGGGGAAAAATTCCCCCTAAAAAAAAAAAAAAGAAAAAAAAAATTTTTTTTTTTTTTTTTTTATATAGAAAGATGTGTCTCATGATTATTATCTCTTTTCAAACATACTAAATTATGAACAATGCAATGAATATATTGCAAACATGTACAAATGAAATAATGAGAGAGAAAGTAAAAAAATCCCCAAAAAAGGGAAACGCCGCGAAAATTCCCCTTCCTAAGGGCTGCGGACCCCTTCCCTCAAAGTAGTGTGAGGGCCCTGGTCTGTGCAGTGCGGACAGGCTAATCATAGATGACACTTATTGCCTACACTTTGTTTTGCTAAAAAAGAGAATTCCTTGGAATGAAAAAAAAACTACGCAAAAACGGAAAGAGTTGTCCCTGACTGCCTGTGGGGAGTGCAAGAGTTGTCCCTGACTGCCTGTGGGGAGTGCAAGAGTTGTCCCTGACTGCCTGTGGGGAGTGCAAATGCTAATGACTTTTTATGCACATGAATTAACCCTTTGCATGCTGGGAAATTTGTCGTCTGCTAAAATGTCGTCTGCTGAATTTCTAAAATTAGCATTTTCTTCGATTTTTTTCAAAAAACTATCAGAATAGCAAACAGTTTGGATCCTGATGAGACGCCACGTTTCTGTGGCGTCTCATCTGGATCCAAACTGTTTGCAAAGGCCTTCAAAATTCGGTTCCAGCACTGAAAGGGTTAAGCCTAGTTTTCTCAAAGTGAGACTCATTTGTATTACTGTTCTGAGTGTTGACTCTGCCATACCTCACAGATGTTGATGCTCATACAGGTAGTGCATGGACAATCTTTGGCAGAAACATTCACATGATTCTGTACCTGCCTTTGGTTATTTGCTGACCATAAATGCATACCTGACATGGCAGAGCCAAACATTAAATCGTTGGTTGAGTGCAAAAAAGCAATATCTGATTTGTGGATGTGATTCAGATACAGCAGTTGTGTCTGCAATACTCAATGTG